>NC_037669.1:123686297-123700211 GCF_003255815.1 Theropithecus gelada
TTCCTTCTTTTTCTCTCTTTCTCTCTTTTCTTCTTTCATGGTAAGAACATTTAAGATACTGCCAGCATTACATTCTTTGGTTTTGATTGCAGAGGAGGGGAGGTTGCTAAGCCACAAATAGTAAAATGATATTTAAGTTCTTGATAAATAAAATAATGTTAAGTTCCTAATAAATGATATTTAAGTTCCTAAAAAATAAAAGATATTTTTTAAAACATTATATAATCTTATAAAAGAGTATGATTTTTAGAAAGTGTCTGCATAAAGATATCATGTTTAAAATATTTCTCTAATTATATACCTATATCATCATTTATTAAGCTCTAATAAATGAGTTTAGAATACTCATTTATCTCTAAAAGTTAGCATACATGGATTCCATAATATGTACACAAATCAAAGAGCTTGGCAAGGAACCATGAATCTTTGAAAGGTTTCTTCAAATATTGCGATTCTTTTATGTATATAAATTTCAAGTTAAATACAATAAAGAACCATGTCTCTTCCTTGTTTATGTTACTACTTTATGTTTCCACACCATCTGTGGAGAGCAAAGTTGCTACTTGGTGCTTTTGTTGGGGAGAGTCCTGCAAAGTGTATTGTCTACCAGGGAAGTGGAATTGTGAGGTTGGCACTTAGCAAAGAGCATACACAGACCTCCTGTGCTGGGAGCTAAACCTATAATGATGTTATTCTCTTTTTTATAACATTATTTCACCTAACGGAATTGCTAAGGAGTAAAGTACTTTGAAGGAGACAGCTTTTTGGTTCAGCTAATTCTTAAAGCAAATTTGTCCATTTATTCATAAAACAAAAATTTTAAATTAAAACTTTTTTTTTTAATTTAGATTTTGCATGTATGTGATTTCATATAATATTTTTCTTTCTGTGTCTGGCTTATTTCATTTACCGTAATGTCCTCCAGGTTTATCTATGTTGTCAAAAATAACAATATCTTCTTTTTAAAAGGTGAATAATATTCCATTTTTTGTATATAGGTGCAAGCAACTGTGTGAGGTAGTGGATATGTTAATATACTCGATGGTAGTTATTATTTTACACGTATACTTATGTCATGTGCATGTACATGCGTATCAAAACATCATGTTGCACATTTTTGTATACTTTAAATATACACAATAATAAATAAATTAGATAGATGATTTTTGAAAGAAACAATTTCAAATTGTACTACATACTCCCTCCTATAAATAGAACACAGTGAACAGTTTCACTATATGTGAGTGTCTCATGCCCATTATAATAGCCACCTTTATTTTAAGAAATAAAATAAGAAAGAGGTCTCAAATAGCTGATATAGTGTTTATGATTATATATTCCCCATCACAAATTCACTGTTCTGCTTAGTACTTAATTTTTCTCCTTTATTCTGGTCTTGCCCATTCTCTGTCATCATTTCTTGACTTTAATCAATTGTCTTGTAGCTATCTGCTATTTTCTTTCTATCTCGATTCTCTGTTTAATCTTTCACTTCTTTTTTCAGTCAACATGCTTTTTTCTCTTGTTGTTTTTATCATTTTCCTATGCATTTAGTTTTTGTTGTTGTTATTGTTGTGCTTTGGCTTTGATGGCCATTTGGTCAAGTATCTCTTTTTGTTTAGCTCTCATTAACCAATCATGTAGTGGTTTTAGTTTTTATTGTTTTGTTAACCATTAAAGTCATGAGGCTTTGTTGACTGCTGAATTCATTCCTAATTTGAGAAGTTAGGGAAGACATCTGATAGATGAATATTAAGCATTGCTATATAAGAAGCAAGTATTCTAAGCTAACAGTGATTACACTTTATATTCTTTAACCTATGCTGTCATTTGTGCTTAATATAAAGTGTAGCCAAATTTGATAGTTGTAGACTATTTCAGCCTTTATCCAACAGCCCAGTAGGTCCTGTGAGTTTAGTCAGTAGGGATCATTTTGTACCAACGTGTCTTGTTTTACTTAAGATTCCTGAAAAATTGAAGGCAAATATTTATATGTTGACTAGTATTGTAATTTCAAAGGGCCTTTCCTTTGATTTATGATTGATTTGTACTTGGCAGTGATTCAAAACACTTCAAGTTTCTTTGCCTTTTCCAACCTCTGTTAAATATTTAATTAACTGAAAAATGAAGCATAAATGCATGAGAGGGAATTACTAAGAATTTAAATTTTACTTCTACATGTAGAAAGATTGTTAACACTAAGGGTTGAAACAAAAGTTATTTTCAAATGAGAAACGAGGTCTTAATACATCAGGCATTCCTATTTCCTTTTAACAATTTAAGATCAGACAGAAGAGACAAAGTTAATCAGAGAGAATAGAAGATGAGGGAACACAAACAAAAGGCATTCTATTTGTGAAGTATGACATGCACAAGGGGGGTTAGATTAAGTAAATCATTAATAGATTATGGTAAATATGTTTTCTTAATTGGAATGAAAAGTTTCTTAACTGAAAAGGAGAAACCTTGGGAAGGTGGGTAGTATTAATGAAAGAAAAAATAATTAAGGTAGAATTTCCATGCAGTTTTGGTTACTGTAACCTTGTAGTGCAGCTTGAAGTCAGATAGCATGATGCCTCCAGCTTTGTTCTTTTTGCTTAGGATTGTCTTGGCTATATGGGCTCTTTCTTGCTTCCACATGAAATTTAAAGTAGTTTTTTCTAGTTCTGGTTAGAAAGTCAATGGTAGCTTGATGGGAGACCACAGAAGGGGCAGAGTTGAGAACACACAGTTCCTTCTCTCAGAGTTACCAATAAGATTGAAATATGTGGATGACAAGTAAATGTTCTCTCAAAAAGGAATTATCATAAAGTCACATGATTTTTGAGTCCAGGTATGTGAATATTTTGAAAAAAAGCATGAATTTTCTATTTGTATTAGTTAATGTTATACTTAAGAGAAATAAAATATTTTAAATGTATGTGAGCAATTGAGTATTGTCATATTTTTAACTTATTTCTTAAATATGAATAATGCATATTCCTTATACTACAAGTGTGTGTTCATTGCCCTTCAGTGATTGTTATCACCTGGCATTTCTTCTACCAAAAGCTTTTAAAAACTATGTTGCTATCGACAATCATATCTTCTGATAAATTTTAGGACCTGTGAGAAGGACTCTTTTTTGTCTTGTTCATCACAGTATCCTCAGTGCTTAACATTGTACCTGTCCTGTATAAATCAATATTTTAAGGAATAGAAATGTGAATGAGTCCTTAGTGGTTCGATTAAGCTTCCAAAACAACTTAGAACTGTATTTTAGGGCAAAATTTATTTTTCTCTGAATTTTGAAAGTAAGGGAATTTTTTAACCAAGGATTGGAAAATTAAAAGGATTTATGCTATGTTAAGTTGTTAAATTAGTGAAGGGTTAACAAAAACTTTTCCTCCCAAATGTGAGAATTTGACCTTTAATTAACTTTCTTGCCCTTTCCTTGGGAAACAGATAAAGGTAGTCATGTCAACTACATTCCTAGGCAATATACTTATGGTAAGTGCAACCTCTACTTAACCTCTACTTGGCAAATTACATTTAAACAAGGAGAACTATACATACTCGAAGGAAGATATAGCTGCCTTTGTAATGGGCTTTGTAACTGAAACATCCACTATGGAACTAGCTCTGGAGCTGAGGTGGGGATTGGCTCTGGTGGAAAGTAAGGTTTCTAAATCAGGTGTGTTCCTTATCTACCTGAGCTGTACTTCTGCATGAACTCTTCCAAGAATACCACCAAAAAGGAACAACTGATGCTGTCCTGCTGGCAAACTATTATTCCTGTCCTCATCCTTCTGAGTAGACTGATGCCAAGAGTGATTTGATGGTAGTCTTGAGATTTTAAAGGTTTAGTTAACACAGACAGACTCTGTGGTGAGTATGGCATTTAAGTCCTTGATGAGTCAGAATTTCAAACATAGAATGGTAGGACAGCCAAAAGACAAATGAAAAACACTTGTCCAGGAATCATTGACAAAAAGTTTTTAAGAACAGCTTTATTGCTATATAATTCATATACCACACAATTCATTCATTTGCAGTGCACAATTCAATGAATTTTAGTATATTTACAGCTAAGTGCAACTGTTAGCATAATTGATTTTAGAACATTTTTGTCACCTCAAAATGAAACCCCACACTCTTTTGCTCCATCTTCTTCCTATTCCCCTATATTCTGGAGACCAATACTACTTTCTCTCTCTCTAAATTAGCCTATTCTGGACATTTCATATAAATGGAATCTTGTCATATGTGGCCTTTTATGACTGGCTTCTTTTACCTGCATAGTGTTTTCAATGTTCATCCATGTTGTACCATCTCTCAGCATTCCATTTATTTTTATGGCTGAAAAACATTTCATTGTTTGAAATAGCACATTTTGTTTATTCATTCATCATTTGATGGATATTTGGGTTGTTTCCACCTTTTGGCTATTACAAATAATGCTGCCATGAACATTTGTGTACAAGTTTTTGTGTGGACATATGTTTTTATTTCTCTTGGCTGGATACCCAGTGGTGGAATTGCTGGGTCATATGGTAACTCCATTTTTAATTGTTTGAGGAAATGCCAGACTGTTTTTCAAAGTGGCTGCAGCATATTGCATTCCAATCAGCCATGTACAAGAGTTCTGATTTCTCTACTTCCAAGCCACCACTTGTTATTATCTGACTTATTATCTGACTTTTTGGTCTAGCATCCTAGTAATGTGAAGCAGTAGCACATCATGGTTTGGTTTGCATTTTGATGGCTAACGATGTTGAACATCTTTTCATGTACTTGGTGGCCATTTGTATATCTTCCTGGGATTAATTTTGACAAGAATTTTTAGAAAACCTAGATGTGGGATAGTTCAGTAGCCTGCACTTTAATGAAGTTATATCTGTGGTAATTACTTTTAGATGCCAGTTCTAAGAAAAGCTAGGGAAGGGGAAATAAAGATAATTGAAAGAGGTAGGGAGAATGGAAAGTAGAGTTAATGAAGAGTTGGGAGAATGTAAGTGGCTTAGTGAGTATATTACAGCAGCAAATGACAGAGCAACCGACACAGTAGAGAGGGTAGCTGCAGTACAGGGTCTTAACCCAGAGATGGCATGAATCAACCTTAAAGGGAGAGGTGGGTGTTTCTGTGATGTTTATGCTGAAGAAATTTTGAAAGATCATATTTATATATGCAAGTTCAGAAGCTTGCAGGGCTACTATGAAAATCACATTAAATGCCAACAATTATAAAAGTATTCTGCTCATAGAAGGTGCTCCATACATTAGGTTTTATCAGTCAGGATACAGTATTAGTAGGAATTCAACCCCATTCCTATACTATCTACATTTAAAGTCCAGAAAACAATGTAATATTAATGATGAGTCCAAAGGATTCACGAAAAGATTAATTTTGTGTTGAGGGCTGTTTTCTTTTTTTATTACAGCTCTATTAAGGTATAATTAATAGACAAAAACTGCACATCTTTAATGTACACAATTTGATGGGTTTGGACATGTGCATATACTCATTATATCACCAGAATAATGGTGATACATACATCCATCACCTCCAAAAGTTTCCTGTGTCCCTTGCTGTTTTTTTTTGGTAAAAACACTTACCATGGACCAGGAAGGTATTACGATAATTGAAATAAGGAAGTTACAGAAGGACAAATATTACATAACTCTGCTTATATGAGGTATTTTAAACAGTCAAATTTACAGAAGCAGAAATTAGAATAGTGGTAGTTAGTGGATAGGGGAAATAGATATTGTTCAATGGGTACAAGGTTAAAGTTAGCAATATAAATGAGTTCTAGGTACCTGTTGTATAACATAGTACCTATAGTTAATAATACAGATGTATGCATGTAGGGGTGTTTTTAAAAGCATTATAGTTATACATATTTTGGATATGTGTAGGCTTTTGTATTTAAAAACCCCATGCAGTAAAAGTTTTAGAGCTCAATATATCAGAGTATATATAAAAATACAGTCTTCCAATTTATTCACACATAGAAGATAATAGACTCTCAATTTTGGAGGGGACCATAAACATCACTAGTCTAACCCACTGTCTGAACCTTTAGTCAATCATATTAATGCAGAATATTTGAGGGGCTTTTATAATTGGCAGGTGCTACCTATGTTATCGCACGAATTTTTTCATGGAACCTGACAAATTTTTACAGTAGTTTATTGGCTATATGTTATGTTCATGGGTCTTTATGGGATACCAGTTATCTAATTGTCATATAACAGCAATACTATGTTTAAAAACCAAATATAACAAATTATTGATTGCTACTTGTTAGTAAGTTTATTCTGCTATACCTAAAAATGTTATTCATTTCATTGCATATGAAATTTCTTCTTTATGTAGTTCAAATAAACTCATGATTTTTTCATGGAATCCGACAAATTTTACAGTAATTTTGCTTGCTATAATATACGTTATGTTCATTGGTCTTTATGGGATACTAATTATCTAATTGTGATATAACAGCAATACTGTATTTAAAAACCAAATATAACAAATTATTTATTGCTATTTTTTAGTAAATTTATTCTGTTATGCCTAAAAATGTTATTCATTTCATTGCATATACAATTTCTTCCTTATGTAGCTCAAATATGAATAATTGCTGAAAGCAGTTAACTCATCTGGATGCAATATACTTGTAATATTAATTGAAAACAATTGCCAGTACTTTCTAAGATAATTAATATAGTGCATAATTATATGGCATCAAAACTGCAAATAGAAAGCAAAATTACAGGTGTGAGTTTCTTATGTTATTTTCTTGTTGCTATTCTGTCTCACTTCTGAGATTGCTTTCTAAGTAGAATTTTGTAATATAATAAAAATTGAAAGGTACAGTTATTTAAATCAAAATCCAATGTTATTATGTTTCCTGAGACCAGGTGCTTTAAACTTTTTTGACAATATGTTACTTTTTCAGCTATTACATTTTTATGTTGTCTTATTTTAAAATATTTTAACTGGATTAGATATGTTTTATTTCATTATTTTTGTGTTATTTTATAAAGTACTAAATAAGAGTCCAGATTGAATCCAGATTTCATGTTATTTTATAAAGTACTAGATATTGAGTCCAGTTTTATTTAATCTATCTTTTAAATAATAAGGTGCATTCATAAACAGGAGCATGTGTCCAGGTCCTTGTTTTTTTTGCCACTCTGTGGGTCAGGGAGGAGTAATAATACATAAATCTTTAATTAATAAAACCAGATAGAAATCAGACCTTTAGAGGAAAGGTTAATCTAAGAGTCTTTTAAGTACCTAAAGTAATACTTACATGATGTTGGAATAAGCAATAAATTTCAGCCACATGAATTTCACATTTGCAGGATTTGATTTCTGTCTAGCTTGTAATAAGTAGTTTTTTATACCCTTGATATTTCTGTACCACTACTCATGCAAATACCATATCTGTTTTTAGAAATATGATGAGCAGAACTGGATTTAAGAACATGATTCTGCTGTTAGTTCTTCCATTGCAATTTTATTTCATCTAGTAAATATTTATTTTCCTCTTGTTTCTCTATGTGTTTAGATGGGGGCTTTTCCTCAAATCCTGTTTTTCTTTTCCAGTTGTCTTCTATATAGAAATTTCTTCCTTTTGCTTCTCTACCTTTTCCAGTTGGCCCGAAATTTACTGCCCCGCACCCCCAACACTTTCTTTTTGTTCTAGCAGTAGATGAAAACTTTGATCCAATCATTTAGGGATAGCTTCCTTCAATTTTCAGAGAGAATTCAGACTTGACTATGATAAAGCCTATTTTTAGGCAATAAATTTGGTCTAAGACTGTCTATAAAGATGGATTCATAAGAAAAGCAAAGTAATAGTTTGCTTTAAGAATAGAAAACATATTTTAATAATGTAAAAAATTGAGAGATAATGCTCATCTTTTTCATTCTTGTTTAATGGATTAAGATGTTCAAAATTATGTATTTTTATAAGAAAATTACTTTTATTTTGCAAAGATATTTTTACTAAGTGGAAATTTGATGGTTTTATTGCATCCTGCCATAGGTCCATGATACTTTGAGGAATTTATTTGCTTGATGTAGCTAGTACCTGCTTGGTGTAGTTAGGTCTATGACAATATGAGTAATTTATCTACTTGGTGTAGTAATTTCCTTATAGCTCCCAACTTCTCTGATTTAGTCTATTTTGTTATTATTGATTTTAGATCATAGGATCCTCATACTCATAGTGCAATGTATTCCATGTAATGTGTAAATAGAAATATCTGGCAAAATAATCTGTACAGGTTTCTTTGGATAAATAAACCTTAGCAAATGTTTTGATGACTTCTAATAACAGAGTTGTTTTACTACAAATTAAAGCATAATTTTTTAGTATACATGTGTTGCTGCCACAACACGATATATGATTCCTGATGGATGAAGCCGGAAGCCATCATTTTCAGCAAACTAACACAGGAACAGAAAACCAATCAACTCTCACTCATAAGTGGGAGTTGAACAATGAGAATACGTGGACACGGTGAGGGAAACAACACATACCAGAGCCTTTCGACGCGTGAGAGGCGAGGGGAGGACGAACATTAGGACAAGTACCTAATGCATGCAGGGCTTAAAACCTAGACAATGGATTGATAGGTGCAGCAAACCACCATGGCACACGTACACCAATGTAACAAACCTGCACATTCTGCATATGTATCCCGAAACTTAAAATAAAAACAAAACAAGACAAAACAAACATTTCTCATTTGGAAAATCGCCCACCTAATTAACAGGGCTTGAGGGAAGATTAGGGCTAGGAGAAGGCCACTCAAATTTGGGTTATGGTGCTTTGTAACCAAAACCCAAACAAAAGCAGTTAACAAATCCTAGTTAAAACACTAATGCATACTTCTTGAGGGTTTGTTCTTCCTTCTTGGTGTTGTAGTTCCTAGTAGTAATTCACTTCTAAGAGAGATTATTTTTACCAAAATGGAGAATCTAAATCAAGATACAGCCTCCTTTATTTATCTGATGCTTTAAAGTCAGAGGTGTCTTTACAGCCTCTTTGTGCTCATAGTTTTTCTAGATGGCTTAACTTAGTGAAATGCAGGGTTGTTGAAGTCCCTAAAACAGTCAGATCTTACACGAAAGGGAGGTACTTTTATATATTTTTCAGGTTTTTTTCTTAACAGTTTTCATATATTGTTAAGATTTTGGCTTTAGTTGTAAGAAAGCTTGCCCCTGATTGCTTCAAAACAATAATAAGTTGGGGAAAAAACCCTTAAGAATCAATAACACTCTGGAGTTATACTGGCATCATTGCCCTATTTACCAACTGCATATAAGGTAATTCACATCAAAGAAATCAGAACAAATTGTATTTGGGAAAATATTCTTGATATGAAAAGGAAGTGTTTTCTCAAAAGCCAGGCCAAAAAAAAATTTATATAACATATATAACAATTTTAAAATTCCCATTAGTCCATAACTTGATCATCCTGAAATAATTTTGTAAATAAAGCCTTCCAAGTCCCAATCATATTGAACAATCACTGCAACCAATGAGTTTATGTTACTTGAGTGCTGTTATAACACAATTTTTTCTCTCTGTGTCTATATGTGTGTTTCTGTCTCTACCTGTATATCACTTTGTCTAACAAACTCAAATGAAATAACAGAACTCTTCTGCAGAGTTTAGAGTTTTCAGTTTTTAATTCAAGGCTGTGGTTACAATAAATCTCTTCTAAAATTTTGTGACTGGAAAATCAATGCAAGTTAGCAATAGGAAAGGAGACATCCTCACTCTTTCCCCCCTCAAACTTGCAAAGTAATATAGGTCTAAACTGTGTGTGAACTTTTTTTTTTTTTTTTTTTCGATCTGGAACTTCTGGATCACTTAAGGAGACATGGCTATGTCAACATGATTATTAATATTTATTGCTGGACAGCCAGAGTTTTGGATGATGATGGTAGTTAGAGTTTTGAAGCACTGACTCTACCATATAAAGTATATCATTTTTCTAACTAAACTAAAACTTTTATTCTTGGACTTTAACTTCCACAAGGTGCCATCCATTCCAAAATGCTATAAAATATCAACCCTCTTTACTTTGATTAATGATACATTGTCAAAGTGATGAATTCTTCTAGAGTGTAATTTGAAAGATAATATCATTCTAGGTGGGAAAAAAGTTTAGGTGAGAATTTAGAACACTTACCAGATGAAATCCTACCATCATACAGTGTAGTGAAGGATGTGGGGGAATCTGGAAATGCTAGCAGTAAATCACATCTTTTGGCTCTAGTTTAGCTTCTATCCTATAGTGAGATACATGATTTACTCTGTGCCTTGAAGGTTGTTTTGGTTTGATTTTAAAACATTTTTAGCATGTAGAGCAGTTGCACAGGTAATTTTATACATTTTCAATTTCTTCCTCCTCTTATTGTTACCTATTAGTACTTCACATTTAAATTTTTATACTTAGAAAATGGAAAGAAAACTATCTGTGGTTTGAGTCTTAACATTCGAAAATATTTTATTAATATATGGTACAGTGTTATGATACTTAATATGTATAGTTGTCTATGACAAATATTTTCTAAAAATAACCTTCATATTCTTATTCATTGGTTGTTACTCAAAATGATTATTGTTATATTATTATGTGAAAGGTAGTGTGCTTTCTGTTCTAAATCTAGATATGTTCTTTTAAGAAAAAACAAAGTTTACAGGATATGTCCATTTAAGAAAAGACAAAGGTTATAGGATAAAAACGGTTAACAGTAGTCCCTCTGGGGAGTACTATTTTGCTATAAACCAGATTTGTATCAAATTCTGGCAGGTATTTAGATTGACTCGTGATCTGAGTCTGTCAATGTCCTAGATAAACTCTTTTTTTCTGAGATGGAGTCTCACTCTGTCACCCAGGATGGAGTGCGGTGGCACAATCTCGGCTCACTGCAACCTCCGCCTCCCCAGTTCAAGCGACTCTCCTGCCTCAGCCTCCCGAATAGATGAGACTACAGGCATGTAGCACCATGTTCAGCTAATTTTTTGTATTTTTAGTAGGGATGGGGGTTTCACCATTTTAGCCAGGCTGGTCTTGAACACCTAACCTCAAGTGATCCTCCCACCTCGGCCTCACAAAGTGTTGGGATTACAGGCATGAGCTACTGTGCCCAGCCTAGATAAGCTTTTATCAGCTCATGTCAATATAATTAAACTATAGTTATATTGATTCTTTAGCAATAAATGAACTTCAAATTTTAATCTGTGTTCTAATCCTCATTCTTTTAGATACCTCTCACATTTTCCCTGTAGTTCAAAAACTGTGACTTAGCCCAAGTCACACAGCTTGTTATGTGGTGGCCAAGTCTGGGTTGAAATTAAGTCTGTTGAGTTCCAAACCCACAAACCCATGCTCATAGATATAAAATAAAATGTACTCTATGTTAGTGGGACCTATTTTCAGCAGACAAAGTATGCTTGAAAATAGGAGGAACCTCCATTTCTTAAATTTTTTATATGGTATGACTATGCTTTATTTCTATATACTTGATCAAATATAAAAATAGGCAAAAATAAGTTAAAAACAAAGAAACAAACAAACAAAACTAAATCCCTTAATCCTTGCATATGCAATTGAATACAGAATTAGAGTTTTGTGAATTTTTAAAGCAAGGAACAATGTTCAAATCTGTTAGAGACAAAATTTAATATTTTCAGTTTCAGGAAATCAAAGATAAAACACATTTTCTGTATCACAAAGACTAACATAAATCTAGTAGGGAAAAGGCTTAATTAAGCTAGAATAGATAATTTGACACTATTTCAAGTTATGACATTTTGTAGCTGTTGGACTTTGGCCTAAGCTTTCTGAACTTGAAATTCCTTGTCTATGTAATGGGATCATAATATCTGTTCTCTTTCCTTGTATGATTGTTCTAAGATTAAGAAAGGTAAGGTATATATACACAGCCTTACAATGGAGAAAAGTAATGTTTAAGTGTATGATGTTCTAGAAAAGAAAGTTTCCATTTATTTGCTTTGTATTGATTTCAGTTGTATACTAAATTAGTAGAACTTTAAGATATTCAGATATAGAATTCTATTTTATCAGTTACCTGTGATGTTTATCTTATTTTTTAGCATAAAAAATTTGGGTTTTTTCACTGTTTCTGATTCTCTTAATATGTTACCTAAAAATGTTGTAACAATTATTGTAATATTGATAGCAGGATTCATTTTAGGACAGAAATAATCTTTGTTTTGTGTTATTTAAACACATATTTGAATTATAATTCTATATAAAATTAATCCTATGGTTTTTGATATTTTAAAAACATAAAATGAAAACCAAACATGTAACTAACTGCCTCTGAAATGTACAGAGCTTTATTCTAGGACATTTTAAATCAGGCTTAGGTTGGATTATTCTGTTTTAAAAATGTTGGTAAAACTACAGATGTTTCTGAAAGAGTGAAGCATTACCATCGGCTTGAATTTCTTTTAAAAACAAAAGTAGTATATAGGCCTGTGTAGGTTTTCTGAGAATCATTGGGAAAATTTGGAGCAGATTCCTCAGGTTTGCATACAGACAGCAATAAATATGCATAGGTCACTTTCGTCTTTTTTCATAGATATTTTATGAATTCACTATGAAATAACGCTAGTTAATTTGATGTTCACTGATATATTCCAGAATCAGACTGCAATGAATCTTAATAGATTTACAAAAGGTCGTAACTGAACAAGTTTCAATGTAATGTTAGCTATCTAAATTGGCAACTAGATGAAAATTTAAAAATAGAAGCATTTTCATGGCAGAGTACAAAATAATTATATCTGATCCCTGCTAAATTTTTCTTGTTTGGAGGATATTTGCTAAGAAATAAGAGCTACTTCCTGTCTTCCTCATGCCAAGTTCTCATAGAGCATCTGACGATTTTGAATCTTCCCCTTGGAGTTTAATTCAAACTCAGATGGGATCCTAAATCCTGCAGTCCCTAGGCAGACTCTGGTAGTTTCTGATAGAAAACCCTTCAGAGAATGGAGCCTTTCCCAAATTTGCCAGTTCTTTGTCAGTCACTCTGACAGCACGTGGAAAGTTTTTCTTTAAATCCCTTTTCTATATTACTTATTTCAATTCTGTAGCTCTTCTCCCTCCCTGACACCTTATTTTTACCATATGCTATTTTTCCAGGAACTGTAGTGGCCATAAAATCATTAAAATATATATGCTTTTTCCTTTTGTGAGCTTATGTGGTATGATGAAATGTGAGATCAATATAGTTAGGACTGGTAGAGATCTATGCAGGGTATGAAGAGGGTAAACAGGGTAAATAGCGTGTACAGTTGGTGGGGTGGGGGAGTGGAGCGGTATACAGGGAAGGGTTCCTAGACTTGTAGGAGTAATGGTGTGAATACAGAAGGAGAAGCAAAAGCCTGCCAGGTAAAGATGATGGTAGAGGAGAGATAGCCTTTCTAGTAAGTGAACCTCATGAGCAAGGCACAAAATGAGAAATGACTTGGAGTTTATTAAGGAACTACAGAGAGAAGTGCTTCCTGATGTGTCCTTTTGGATAGCGAATGCTTTCTAAAGACGTTTTATCATCAAGGAGTACTCATTACTGCTTATTCATTTTCCTACTAGATTAGCTATATTTAGTTCTTTAGTTATGATGTGCACAAAATATTACATCTATTTATTAGGGGTGTGCATAGTGGAAAGTTTATGAGTCTTATACACACCTGAGGTCACTTCCTACTTCTGCCACCCACTCACCACTGTGACCAAGGGCAAGTTATTTAAACTCTCTGAGCTTTAGTTTCTTTCTTTCCTTCTTTCTTCTTTCTCTCTTTCTTTCTTTCTTTCTTTCTTTCTTTCTTTCTTTCTTTCTTTCTTTCTTTTCTCTCTTTCTTTCTTTCTTTCTTTCTTTCT
>NC_037669.1:124032164-124091985 GCF_003255815.1 Theropithecus gelada
ATTCCTCAAGGATCTAGAACTAGATGTACCATATGACCCAGCCATCCCATTACTGGGGATATACCCAAAGGATTATAAATCATGCTGCTATAAAGACACATGCACACGTATGTTTATTGTGGCACTATTCACAATAGCAAAGACTTGGAATCAACCCAAATGTCCATCAGTGACAGACTGGATTAAGAAAATGTGGCACATATACAGCATGGAATACTATGCAGCCATAAAAAACGATGAGTTCGTGTCCTTTGTAGGGACATGGATGCAGCTGGAAACCATCATTCTCAGCAAACTATCACAAGAACAGAAAACCAAACACCGCATGTTCTTATTCATAGGTGGGAACTGAAAAATGAGATCACCTGGACTTGGGAAGGGGAACATCACACACCGGGGCCTATCATGGGGAGGGGGGAGGGGGGAGGGATTGCATTGGGAGTTATACCTGATGTAAATGACGAGTTGATGGGTGCTGACGAGTTGATGGGGGCAGCACAGCAACATGGCACAAGTATACATATGCAACAAACCTGCACATTATGCACATGTACCCTAGAACTTAAAGTATAATAATAAAAAAATAATTAAAAAAAAAAAAAGTTTTTCTCTCTATCATTTTCCCTCTACCTTTCCCAGTCCATAAGACTGTGCATGTAGTTCCGTAGTCAATTTCAAGAGATTCCCTGAACTCCAGAAGTCTATCCATAAATCAAAGGCAATGAAGACTTTTCATGTAGAGGAATAATGAAGAGAAGACAAAAGGGTTTTTTCTTCATTTGTTTATCTTAATTTTATATTAGGCTCTCTTAAATATATGAATACATAAAACATCTTTACCATGTTCCCTTCTTGCCATGTGCAACACTGCTAATATATTTTTAAAAATCTACTAAAAACTTAACAGTAGTACACCACTGGGGGGACACTTTGCTGTAAATCTTTATATACTCTTCATTCAGAAATTGTACTTGTAAGAATTTATTCCAACACTGTTATAGTAAGAATAAATATTATTTACTGAATATTGATTACAATCCTTGATGATGGTTAAAATGCATATCTATGAAATGCTGCAAAAATATGTAGCCTGGAAATACTCAAGTGTGTATATATACACACATACAAAATCACACACACATATGTATATATGTATACAGTCATGTACCACATAAAAACATTGTGATCGTGATGAACTGCGTATATGATGATGGTTCCATAAGATTATGATGGAGGCAAAACATTTCTATTGCCTTGTGACCTCATAACCATTATGTTGTCATAACAAAATTCATCACTCATGTGTCTGTGATAATACTGGTGTAAACAAACCAACTGTGCTGCCAATCATATAAAAGTACAGCACATGCAATTATGTAGAATACATAATAGTTAATAATGATAATACATGACTGTGTTGCCAGTTTATGTATTTAATATACTATGCTTTTTATCATTATTTTACAGTGTATTCCTTCTACTTATAAAAAAAAGTTAACACTAAAAGAGCCTCAGGCAGGTTTTCAGGAGATATTCCAGAAGAAGGAATCACTATAATAGGAGATGACAGCTGCATGTGTGTGATTGCCCTTGAGGTCCTTCCGATGGGACAGGCTGTGGAGGTGGAAGAGACTGATACTGATGTTCTCGACCCTGTGTAGGCCTAGGCTAATATGTGTGTTTGTGTCTTGGTTGTTTTAACAAAATAAAAGGATAAAAAGTTAAAAATAAAAAAAAAATAGAAGAAGTTTATTTAGAGAAAGAAAATATTTTCACACAGCTGTTTATTATGTTTGTGTTTTAGTCTAAGTGTTGTTACAGAAAAGTCAAAAAGTTAAAAAAATGTAAAAGTTAAAAAGTAAAAAAAGCTAAGGATACTTTATTATTGCAGAAATAATACGCTTTTTCTAAATTTAGTGTATCCTAATATAAAGTTTACAGTACTATACAGTAATATTCTAGGCCTTCACATTCACTCGCCACTCACTCCCTGACTCACCCAGGGCACCTCCCAGTGCTGCAGACTGCATTCATGTTTAGGGCTTAGATGGACTCTTGCTGTGTCACCCAGGCTGGAGTGCAGTGGTGTAATCTCGGCTCACTGCAACTTCTGCCTCCTAGGTTCAAGTGATTCTCCTGCCTTAACCTCCCAAATAGCTGGGATTACAAGCGCATGCTACCATGCCTGGCTAATTTTTGTATTTTTAGTTGAAATGGGGTTTCATTGTGTTGGCCAGGGTAGTCTAGACCTCAACTGATCTGCCTGCCTCGGCCTCCCAAAGTTCCGGGATTACAGGTGTGAGCCAGCCTTACTGTACCTTTGTAATGTTTAGATGTATTTAGGTACACAGATACTGTTGTGTTACAATTTCCTACAGCAGAGGTCCCCGACTGGGAGGCCATGGACCATTCCGTGATCCATGGCTTGTTAGGAACTTGGTGGTACAGCAGGAAGTGAGTGGCAGCAGAGCAAGGGAAGCTTCATCTGTATTTATAGCCACTCCCCATTGCTCACATTACTGTCTGAGTTCTGCTTCCTGTCAGATCGCTGACAGCATTAGACTGTCACAGAAGTGCAAATTTTATTGTGAACTGCACATGTGAGGAATCTAGGTTGGGTTCTCCTTATGAGAATCTAATGCCTGATATCTGTCACTGACTCCCATCACCCCCAGATGAGACCATCTAGTTGCAGGAAAACAAGCTGAAGGCTTCCACTGATTCTACATTATAGTGAGTCATATAATTATTATATATTACAATGTAATAATAATAGAAACATGTAATGTACTTCAATTATCATGAAACCATTCCCCCACCCTGGTCCATGGAAAAATTGTCTTCCATGAAACCTGTCCCTGGTACCAAAAGAGTTTGAGACTGCTGATTTGCAGTATTCAGTACAGCAATATGCTGTTACAGATTTGTAACCCAAGAGCAATATATCATATAGCCTAGGTGTGTATTAGGCTATACCTTCTAGATATAATGTAAGTACAATCTACGATGTTTACACAATGACAAAATTGCTCAAGATTGGATTTTCAGTATGTATTGTGGTAGTTTAGCAAAATGTGACAGTATGTTAAGTATGCAAATATGTAGCCTAGTAAAATAAAGTACAATATGCACATACATACACAAAGATATATATGGATATATATATCTATAGATATGTATAGATAAATATATATGCACACATATCCATATATAAAGTATACAAATATGTGGCCTCATAAAAGTCAAGTACAGTATATGTGTATGAACATATACACATATGTGTGTGTGCCCACAGAATATTGAGCAATCACTAAGAATGGTATTAGGCAATCATGGGGTTTATGTAGCCATTCAAGAATTGATATTATTAGGTATCATACTTCTTTCAGTTATACATTATTTGTGCATAAATATTTGTGTCATATATTATTTTTAAGGGGGAATTGGACACACTACTTTAAAATATCAATTTCTCAAAAGGAAACATGGCTAATATGGTTTGACTCTGCATCCACACCCAAATGTCATCTCCAATTATAATCCCTATGTGTCAGGGGAGGGACCAGGTAGGAAGTCATTGGATCATGGGAATGATTTCCCCTTTTTTTTTTTGTGATTTTGAGTGAGTTATCTTAAGAGCTGATGGTTTTAAAAGTGTTTGGTGGTTTCCCCTTTGCTTGCTGTCTCTCTGCTTCTACCATGTAAGACGTGCCTTACTTCCCCTTCACCTTCTGTCATGACTGTAAGTTTCTTGAGGCTTCCCCAGCCATGGGAAACTGTGAGTCAATTAAACCTCTTTCCTTTGCAAATTAGCCAGTCTCAGGTAGTATCTTTATAGCAATGTGAAAATGATCTCACATAGAATTGGTACCAGCAGAGTGGGGTACTGCTATAAAGATAATCTGAAAATATGTAAGCAACTGTGGAAGTGGGTAACAGGCAGAGATCCAAAGAGTTTGGAGGACTCAGAAGAAGACAGGAAGATGTGGGGAAGTTTGGAACTTCCTAGAGATTTGTTGAATGTTTTTGACCAACATGCTGATAGTGATATGGACAGTGAAATCTAGGCTCAGGTGGTCTCAGATGGAGACGAGGAACCTATTGTGAACTGAAGTAAAGGTAACTCACGCTATGCTTTAACAAAGTGACTGGTGGCATTTTGCCTCTACTCTAGAAATCTATAGAACTTTGAACTTGAGAGAGGAGAGACGATTTAGGGTATCTGGCAGAAGAACTTTCTAAGCAGCAAAGCATTCAAGAGGCGACCTGGCTAATTCTGAAAGTGTTCAGTTGTATGCATTAATAAAGAGATGGTTTGAAATTGCAACTTATGGTTTAAAAGGGAAGCAGAGCATAACGGTCTGGAAAATTTGCAGCCTGAACATGTGGTAGAAAAGAAAAACCCATTTTCTTTGGAGAAATTCAAGCTGGTTGCAGAAAGTTGCGTAAGTAATGAGGAGCTGAATGTTAATAGCCAAGATAATGGGGAAAATGTCTCCAGGGCATGTCAGAGAGCTTTACAGTACCCCTCCCATCATAGGCCCTGAGGTCTAAGAAGAAAAATGGTTTGGGGGCCCAGGGCCCCACTGCTCTGCACAGCTTTGGAGATTTGATGCCTTGCATCCCAGCTGCTTAGCTCCAACCATGGCTAAAATGGGCCAAGGTATAGCTCTGATTGTTGCTTCAAAGGGTGAAAGTCCCAAGCTCTGGTGGCTTCCACATAGTGTTGGGCCTGAAGATTTGCAGAAGGCAAGAATTGAGGTTTGGGGACCTGTACCTAGATTTCAAAGGATGCATGGAAATGCCTGGATGTCCAGGCAGAAGTCCACTGCAGGAGTGGAGAGCCCTCATGGAGAACCTCTGCTAAGGCAGTGAGGAAGAGAAATGTTGGAGTTGGAGCTTCCACACAGAGACCCCACTGGGGCACTGCTTAGCGGAACTGTGAGAAGAGAGCCACTGTCCTCCAGATGCCAGAAAGGTAGATCCACCAACAGCTTACACCATACAGCTGTAAAAGCCACAGGCACTCAATGCCAGCTAGTTAAAGCAATGGCTGGTACTGTATCCCGCATAGCTATAGGGGCAGAGCTGCCCAAGCCTGTGTGAGCCCACCCCTTACATCAGAGTGCACTGGATGTGAGACATGGAGTCAAAAGAGGTTTGGGGACTTTAAGATTTAATTACTGCCTTGCTGTGTTTTGGACTTTCATTGATTCTATAGCTCCTTCATTTTGGCCAATTTCTCCCATTTGGAATATAAACATTTAT
Source organism: Theropithecus gelada (assembly GCF_003255815.1). Taxonomy (NCBI): domain Eukaryota; kingdom Metazoa; phylum Chordata; class Mammalia; order Primates; family Cercopithecidae; genus Theropithecus; species Theropithecus gelada. The sequence continues at coordinate 124,037,433 of NC_037669.1, forward strand.
GCATACCTGTACCCCCACTGTATGTTGGAAGTAACTAACTTGCCTTTAATTTTACAGGCTCATAGGCTGAAGAAGTTACTTGTCTTGTCTCATATGAGACTTTGGACTTGGACTTTTGAATTAATGCTGGAATGAGTTAAGACTTTGGGGGATTGTTGAGAAGGCATGATTGGTTTTGAACTGTGAGAAAGATGTGAGATTTGGGAGGGGCCAAAGGTGGAATGATATGGTTTGGCTCTATGTCCCCACCCAAATCTCATATTGAATTGCAATCCCCACATGACAGGGTAGAGACCTGGTGGGAGGTGTTTGTATCATGTGGACTGTTTCCCTCATTCTGTTCTCATGATAGTGAGTGAGTTCTCACAGGAGCATGATGGGTTTAAAAGTGTTTGGCCTTTCCCCCTTCATTCACTCACTCTCTACTGTCACCATGTAAGACACGCCTTGCTTCCCTTGTGCCTTCTGCCATAATGGATATTTCCTGAAGCCTTCCCAGCCATGCAGAACTGTGAATCAACTAAACCTCTTTCCTATATAAATTACCCAGTCTCAGGTACTATCTTCATAGCAGTGTGAAAACAGACTAATACAATGACCAGATATAAAAGACTACTTAATCATATTATAAACTATGTTTATATATATAAGTACAAAATGTTAAATTTAAAAATGCAGGTTTTAAAAGTTTGGAAAATAGGACATTGTGTTTGTAAAACAACTAGGTATGTACATATATACAAGTACATGCATGGAAAATAATACCTTCTACAAAGTGTTAACAATAGCTTTCCTTGGTTCATTTTTGCCATTTTTCTTTTTGCTTACCTGTAGTTTTTAATATTTAATAGAACTACACTTATTGTAATACTAATCAGAACAATGTGAGTTTTCAAGTGTATAGGATTAACAACAGGGAAATTAACAAAAAAAAGATCACAAATTAAAAATAACAAACGTGCTTCTGATCCTCGCATAACTAATTTGAAAGTTCCATTCCAGTCTTTCCTGTCACACTATTTGCCTTCTCCAGACAGCCTTGCTTCCTTATGCTTTTGTAGCTTAATTTTACTATTAATAGTTCTTTCTGTTTATTATGCTTCACTTCCAAGAAAAGTTTATATTCTTCAAGTCTCAACACCTGGAATATAGTAATTACTTAATGTACATTGTTTGCGTCAATGAAGAAACAAATGAGTCATTTGATTCATGAACTGAATAACAGAAGATATGTAGAGTTTAGTGATAGTGGAAAGCAAAATAAACATTGTAGAACAAGAGAAAATGAGTCATTTAGATTTGACGTTAATGTTCATGTCACTGCAAAGAGAAAGGCTTCCTTTAGGAGATTTTGTGTTGGAAAAAAATCACATAAAATAGTTGAATAGAGGGGCTTGAGAAGCTAAAAAAAAGCTAAAATTCTAGTGAAATAGAAACATCTCTGAAAACTCTCCCTCTTCTATTGGTAAGCTTCACTGAACTAAGAAAAATGTGAGTAGACTTCTTTTGCATGAATTCAGTATAAAATGAATCATTGTTTCACATTCAAACTTTATATCCCATGTATTTGTTGAATTTTAGATTTTTAAATGGTTCCATTTACATAAATGTCTTTAATGTTTCTTATATATTACAACCAACTAATGTCCATATGTACATATATACGTTCATACCCACAGACATCCCTCACACACATATAAGCCCTTTTTATACAGCAGAAGAAAATTTCATTTAATGATGGCAATGATGGATAGTTACACATTCACAATGAATTGCTTCAATACCTGCTCATAATCCTACAATATTAAAAAGAATCCCTTAACATTTACTCTTGAGGCTCTTTAGAAAGCAAATATATTTCTGTTCCTGAATAAAATGTGCAGTATTAAAGATTTAGATAAATTACACTGACTCTTGCCAATGGTGTCCCCTGCAGTGAATTAAAAAATACATTTAGCATGAAAACAAGGAACAGATGTTATTTTTACAGTCATTGTTTAAATGGCTCCAGTGAGCTTCATTTTCCCTGTGCTGCTTTGACTTCTCATAGAAAGGATGACTTACTTTTTTAAATCTATGAAAGGATAAACAGGGTGGCAATGGTGATAATAATTTAACTCATAATCATATCACAAACTATCTTTTTGAAGTTGAGTAACAATTCAACAAAATACAAAGAGCTGGCATAGTCTTGAGAACCCTAGAATATCAAAGCTCTTCCTCTAACACTGTGGCACAGAGCCATGAGAATGTATATGCCATATTAGCAAAGGGAGAATCAAGAGGCATTGTGGTGCTTTACATTCCATCATACTTCATTCAGGGTAAGCAATGAGACAGAGGAGTCTTGGGGAAACCCAATTCATTTCTTCAGGGTTAATCTGGAGTGTGTTAAGGAGCCATTATATTGGGCCAAGTGTGTCTTTCAAGAGAATAGACTTGAGGATATAATGAATGACTTCTCCATAACACCCAAATAGAGCAGACAGATTGGACTGAGGCATTCTAACTTATTTGTAGGGTATGATCCTAAGTAGTGACACTTTTACCAGTCATCTAATCAGTTAATTTTAAGAAACATCAACAAAAAATGAGAAAAGCTTTTAGTTCATTTAATCCTTAATTGGTAAATAATTATATGGAAACACGATTGTAAGGATTTGTTTCTGAATATAACTTTTCTTTTATGTAAGATGTAAAATAGGCTACTCTTTGCCTATTTTCTGCGTTCCAAAACATAACCTGCTGGTAACAAACAACCCTTTCACTTTTCTTTGGACTGTTTCCTTTGGCCGGAATATCTGTATTCTACCGTCTATCTCTAGTACCCATTTCTTCTAAGTAGCTACCACTGATTGCTCCAGAGAGGAAATGCCCAATTCCTCATCTTCATTTCTTCTTTTAGCAAGGTGCTTACATCTCTTTGATGAATTTCTGGTGTTTTTACTAAGGGTATACCATTACACTTATTTGGTTTTACAAGTACTAAATAATGCCTATTAGGACATTATTTTGTTGATGAGGTAAGTTGAAATTTGAATGTGGCCTTAATCACTTTTTTTCTTAGAAAGTCTTCCCAAATCCTTCAGCCTTGTTGTGGTGACACTAGATAACCACAGGAAAGAAGGAAAGGGAAAGAAGATGGGGAGGTGTATATCGACACCAATTGACCCTGGCTTTCGGTGAATTCAGTAGTTCAATAGAAAATCTAGAAAATAAGAATACCCAATTTAAAGAACAAAAGCTTGCCAAATTCCAGGGTATTTTAAATTGAATTATTAATTCATTTTATAAGTAGTTACTGAGACTTATGTTTTCTTCTTAGAATTTCTGTTTAATGGGGAGTAAAGTGATAACTAAATAAATACAATTACAGATTTTTATAAATGCTAGAAAACAAATCTTGAAGTTCTATGTGAGAGTAAAATGGGTGAATTCATACTTAGAAACAGAGTTCAGGAAAAGGTTTTTCAGAGCAACTTCTATTTAAGCTGAGATCTGAAGGGAGATTAGCCAGTAGAAGGGTATGGAGAGCATTCCAGATAATGAAAATAGCATATGCAAAGTCCGTGCTGTGGGAAAGATTTTGGCTCTGGATAAATTTTGGGAAGACTAGCAAGTTAGGAGTGTGGCAAGAAAAGAGGCCAAAGATAGTGGCACAGTAAAGGACATGCAAGGATGGTCAATAGGGTATTAAGTAAAATGGAAAGCCATTGGAGAATTTTAAGTAGAAAGAGTAATAATATCTAATGATTTAAAATTGAAATATAACACTCTAGCTGCTCTGTAGGAAAACGGTAATAAAATGTCAAGAGTACAGGCAAGAAACCATTTTTGGAGGCTGTTGAAGTAATCTAAGCAAAAGATGGCTTGGTTTTTCTCTGTTCAAGAGTTAATATGTCTTTACATGAATGAATGCTCTTTTTTAGCCCACAGCACCACCAGAGTAAATGCAAAACTAATTAGACCTTGGACGGGCTTCTGAAAACCTCCTGCCTATTCCTCCAGCTCCTCCAGCTGTGTCTTGAGCAGTGAGGAATTTAAGGATATTCTTCATATCCCTATCTTTGGTTCAAATAACTCTACTTTTTTTTTTTTTTTTTTTTTTTTTTGAGACAGAGTTTTGGTGTTGTTGCCCAGGCTGGAGTCCAATGATGCAATCTCAGCTCACTGCAACCTCTGCCTCCTAGGTTCAAGGAATACAGTTCTATCTGATATCTGTATATATCTCTCACAAGACTGACTCTCACTTTGAATGTCAATCACAAGTAGTAGGTTTCAGGGCTACCCACAACTTTTGTCTTACTTGGCTGCAAACCTGAGGTTCCCATGACCACATTCCCAAGGTTCAATAATTTTTTAGAGCAGCTCACTTCACAGAACTCAAGAGAACTCTTTACTTAGTATTGCCAATTAATTGCAAAGGATATTTTAAATGATACAACAGAATAGCCATATGAAAAGATACATAGGGCTAGAATGAGGAAGGAGTTTGGAGCTTCCATGCCTTCTTTACACGTGTCCCGGTCAATGTCTTCAGTAACCCAGAAGCTGTCCAAACCTTGTTCTTTTGGTTTGTTTTGGAAGCTTCATTTTGTAGGCATGATTGATTAAATTATTGGCCATTGGTGATCAACTCAACCTTCAGCCTATTCTCCCCAGAGGTAAGGGGCCAGGGCTAAAAGTCCAACCCTCTAATCATAAGCTTGGTTCCCTTGGCAGCTAACCTCTATCCTGAGGATATCCAGGGGCTCCCAGCCATCAATTATCTTATTAGTACACAAAAAGACACATCACATTGGAGATGCCCAAGGTTTTACGAGCTGTGTGACAGAAGTGGACTTAGAACAAATATATGTTTCTTATTATGTCATGGTATTACTGAGAATGATTCTTGGGTTGTCTCAGATTTAATAGGGACGACACCTGGAGCATGAATCATTTCTCCAACCAAACAAGTCCTATCTAATGGAGATGTGGGTGAAATAAATTTGGAGGCATATGGCACAATATCCATTACAGAGGGCAGGTAATTTATAGATTTTTAGGGTTATGTAATCAGGAGTGTTAAATAAATGATCATTGATGTAATTAATAGGCATTTACTGCTTTTAGAGAAAGAAGCTGAAATCAGGCTATAAAAGGTTACAGAATTAATGAAAAATACATAAAGAAGTGGATGCAGTGATCAGGGATTACTCTTTTAGGAATTCTGACTTTGAATGTAAGAAGAGAAAAGGAGTGATAGCTAGAGAGGTACCATTATAGACTAATATGGGATGATTAATTCAAACAACATATAAGAGAAAGAATGTGTCTGCTGTGTTTGAATTAAACATCTATTCTGTAAATCTGTAAAAGTTAGTTTGCATCACGATAATGATACAGACAGGAGGCAAAGAAATACTAGTTAGAAAAGATCAGGGTCTCTGGTGAGGGCTTTACCCTCAAGCCTGGGTCTACGGCCAGAAGTGAGAACGTACTTTCCTATTTTCCCACTTGAATGTTGCCCTTTCCAAAACCACCCTGGCCCACCTTGTCCCCACTCCCATAGCCATTAAAACCCCCAATTTCCCCACGCAGAGCAGCAGAGCAGCACAGCAGTGTGACAGAGAAGGCAAGAAGTGAAGAAGTGTATGAATGTTGAGAGGAGAAAGAGCTGGACTTGGGAGACTAGTCAGAGAGTTCAGCCAGAGATGGCCAAATTCCAGGGGAAGACCACCTTCCCACTCTATCCCCTTTCCAGCTCCCCATCTCTCTGAGAGCCATTTCCACTGCTTAATAAAATCCTCCACATTCACCAACCTCCAATTTGTGTGCATGACCTCATTCCTCCTGGAACCTGACCTCCACTGAGCTGTTTAACACTTAAGCAATCCAGGACAGTAAAGCTAAATTATTCCACTGTAACATATGGCCTCTAGGGCTCTGGGGGTCATGGGCAACCCCTAGAGGCTGTCATGGGGCCTTGTGTTGTTCTACTCCTGCCAGTGCCCAGAAGCACTCATCCCAGCCTCTGCACCCACTCACCTGCATGCTCCCCCTCCTGCAAGGGGTTTGAGAGCTGCAGGCTGAGTAAGTGAGCCACCCTTTCACATGTCCCATGAAAGGGTTAAGGAAACACTCTCATTTCATCTGGGGGCTCCTCCAGGTTACATCAGAAGGGTGAGTTAAAATGTGGAACTGTCAGATCTTCTCTTTTTCAAGACCCTGCCATATCCCTCTTTCTTTTGGCTGAAAGTTGACTCTGTTTCCCTCCATAGAGGATTATCCATTTCGTGAGAACAGGAAAAAGTCCTGGGACAACTGATGGCATCTGGTCCACTCCACTCCTTGGTGTTGCCAGAAGGCCCCAAGGCTGAACCTTGTTGGTCCCTGACTGCCTGTCAAAGCGTTGGCCAAAACCCCAGATTTTCATATGGTATCTTTCTTTTTTCATGGTTCAAAATGGCTCCCATCTCTTCTTTTATAATGATAAGGTTTTTGCTACATACTGAGGCAATGATACTAGGCAGAATGTACATTTGGCCCCGCTGTCAGAGGTGCAATTCAGAACAATGTGATTTCCATTTGTTCCTAGAAGTGTGTCCGTGAACCCCACCCCAATGACTGCAGGTATGTGCATGAGACAGGCAGGCACAGAGTGGTTCCTCTCTCTGTCCCCCTCTCCTTTCTAGGGCCTTTGGGCATGTTCGCCACACATATGCGCGGCACCTAATGGCCCAGTGGGGCAGGAGTAAACTGCACACACTGCCTGAGCCCCAGGGCAATCTCGGAGATCAGGGACCCAGATGCAGCCAGTTGACTAGTGTCTCCTGCTCACTGCTCCCTCCCATCACTTGCTCACAGAGCTTTTACTCCCCTGGGTTTCAACTTGGGGAGGGAAACAGTGATTAAAGAAACCTATTTCCACAGAGCAACAGAGCAATACATTCTCCCCTTGGCAAGGCCCATCTGGGACTTAATCTAAATGAATCTGTGCACCCCTGGGACACCATTTTATCCCAAACTCAATTCTAAACTTTGAGTTGAAGCTCTAGGGGTGGGGAAAACACACACACACACACACACACACACACACACACACACAAAACATAAAACAACAACAGAACAACCAACCAACCAAACAAAAACAGATATGAGGGATCCAAAACCATACAATCAATAGGCATAGTGTAAATGCACAGGACCAATTCCTGCCAATTAAATCCCTGTTTCATGGAAGGATGCCATGTTCCATGGCATAGATGAGGCCCAGGGAGCTGAAAAGTTGTCAACAGTAGGAGGTATGGAGGCATATGTTAGTGTGGAGAATTCCTACTCTCTAGGCCCTCCCTGCTTCATGGGTGCAAGCCGCATTGGCACTCATAGGTGGCACCTGCTAAGGTCACCAGGACTTAGGGATAAAAAGATAAAAGAGAAAGAAGGAATGCCCACTATATCTTCATCATACCATGAGTTATCATTGAAAGAAGGAAGGGGAATGAGGGATATCTATTTCCCTTTCAGAATGGGCAACCAGCTATCTTTACCACCCGCAGCTTATAATCCTCTGGAGTGTATTGTGAATCACTGGGACTGCTTTGACCCTCAGACTCTGGAGGAAAAACACCTCATAGACCTCTGCACAAAGGCTTGACCAAATTATGATTTGCAGGCAGGACTGGCTTGGCCTCAAGAAAGAACCTTTCATTTCAATACCATCCTGCAGTTGGACTTTTTCTGTAAACATGAGGACAACTGGTCTGAGGTCCCGTATATGCTGACTTTCTTTACCTTGAAAGATAATCCAGACCTTTGCCAATAGTGTAGGATTGATCCAGCCCTCCTGTTTGCCATTTCAGGAGAAGCTGCAGGGGAACATCCCAGGAAACTAAAGAAACTAATTCCAGAGGCACCCCCAGCAGGAGAGCCAGCTCCCTCCAGCCCTGCTCCTCTGGGTCCACTCCATCCTCCCTATCCAGCTTCCTTTTCTTGCTTGCTGTCTCCCAGAAATCCTTTTTCTAGACAAGCCCCAGTGTCACTCTTGCCCTCCAAAAGATGCCTGGTGAATTTGGCCCCAGTAAGGTCCAGGTTCACTTCTCTCTATAGGACTTAAGTGAAATTTAAGGGAGATCTTGGCAAGTTTTCAGATGATCCTGGCTGATAGATAGAGACTTTCCAGAATTTAACCCAAGTATTTGAACTATCCAGGAAAGACATTATGTTACTTTTGAATCAGACCCTGTGGAACCTTGAGAAGTAGGCTGTTCTGCAAGCAGAGAGATATGGGGCTGAGCTTTGTATCACATATAGCATCAAGGAAAGGACTGAATTTTATCCATCTGGAACAGAGTCAGTGTCAATGCATAACCATGGATGGGATCCCAGTGACAAGTTGGGAGAATGGAAGGGGAGACACTTTCAGGAGTGCATAATAGAAGGCCTATGCAGGACTATGACTAAGCCTCTCAAATATACCAATCTTCCATTATAGACCAGGGATTAGATGAGAATCCCACTGCCTTCTAGGAAAGGCTAAGAAAGGCCTTGGTAAAGCATGCCTCTCTATTTCCTGATTCAGTCAAGGGACAACTGTTCCTAAAGGTTAAGTTTATTACTTAGGCAGCCCTGGTATCAGGAGGGAACTGCAGAAACAGGCTCTGGGACCAGATATTACTTTAGAGAACCTTCTGAAATTGGCCACCTAGATCTTTTATAATAGAGATAGGGAGGTCCAAGAGAGAAAGGATGCACAGGAAAGAGACAGAGGCTTTGATGGCCACTAGGCAAGCCCACAAACCCCAGAATTCCTAAGGTGTACCTGCTAATTGCTACAGATGAGGCTAGCCAGGGCATTTTAAGGATTTCCCAGGCAGCAGGAGGAAGCAACCTTGACCCTGTTTAATCCACAATGGGGATCAATGGAAGATGGACTGTCCCTAGGAACTCTGGCCACTGGCTCCAGAACAAGTCTCCCACATGGTCCAGCAGTAGAACTGTTGGGTTCTGGGGCTCCTCTCCCCAGCTCTGATGGTCCAGACCACCATTACTATCCAGAAGGCCTGAGTAATTCTGGAAATCAAAGGGATAAAAGTGAACCTTCTTTTGGACACTGGGGCTTGTCTCTTGGTTCTCCTCTTCATCCAGTTCCTTCTTCTCCTTAGCACAACCGTGAGGAGAATCTCAGGAACGTCTTTAATACAATATTTTCCCCAGCCCCTTAGTTGTAGGTAGTGAGACCTTTTGTTCATCTATCCATTTCTAATTATTCCTGAAAGCCCAACTCCTCTGTTGAGCAGGGATATTCTGGCCCATAGCAGGACGACCATCCTGATAGTCCAAGGGCAAACTCTTTGTCTTCCCCTAGTGGAGACCTATATTAACCCAAAAGTTTGGGCAATTCAAGGGAAGAGAAGATTGACTAATCTACAACCACCACAATGGTCTGGATCCCCCATCATTGATAACTTGAAGATGCAAGGCCTCCTTAAACTCTGCAACAGCTCTTGTAATACCCCAGTACTGGGGGGTACAAAAATCCAAAAGGAAATGGAGGCTAGTTCAGGACCTCCACCTTTTTAATGAGGCTGTGGTTCCAATCCACCTGGTGGTTCTACATCCCTATACTGTGCTAGCTCAAATACCAGAGGGAAGCAAATGGCTCACAGTCCTGGACTTAAAAGATGCCTCCTTCTCCATATCATTATACCATGACTCCCAGTATTTGTTTGTATTTGAGGGTCCCTCTAACAAAACCACCCAGTTAAACTGGACAATGTTAACTCAGGGATTCCAAGACAGACTCCACTTCTTTAGGCAGGCATTGTCAAGAGTTCTCTCCCAGTTCCTTTATCCTTGGGTTAAAGTTTTACAATATGTAGATGACATTCTCCTGTTTGCCCCAGCTGAGAAAATTTCTCAAGAGGTCAGAAAGTTCTTAATTTTCTGACTAACAGAGGATATAAGGTTTCAAAATCTAAAGCTAAGCTTCATCAGACTTCAGTGAAGTACCTAGGCCTGGTCTTGTCAGAGGGGACTAGGGTGATGGGCGAAGAAAAGATTAAACCCATCTCTTCCTTTTCCCTCCCCAAAGCCCTCAAGCAACTGAGGGGATTCTTAGGCATTATAGCATTCTACATACTATGGATTCCTTAGTATGGTGAAATAGTTCATCCCTTATATGACCCAATAAAGGAGACTAGGACACCTAAAACTTTCCTCTAATTTGGAAACCAGAGGCTAGAAAAGCCTTTGGTCAACTAAAACAAGCCTTGCTTGAAGCACCAGCCTTTAGTATCCCCTTAGAGAAAACATTCAATCTTTATGTGTCAGAAAGAAAGGGAGTAGCAATGGAAGTTCTAACACAGGCCTGTAGTCTTCCCATAGAGAAAAGGTTAACTTTTACATGTCAGAAATAAAGAGAAGGGCACTGGGATTTCTAACACAGTCCCAGGGTCCATCTCAGAAGCCTGTAGCCTCCCTAAGTAAGGAGCTTGATTTGGTAGGCAAGGGGTAGCCTGCCTATCTCTGGGCAGTTGCAGTGGTAGCCTTGCTGGTACCAGAGGCTACTAAGTTAACCATGGTGAATAACTTAACCATTTATACTGCTGTATAATGTGGCAGAACTACTGTCTTCTACAGGGATTCTCTGGTTAACAGATATCAGGTATCATGCGTGCTATCAGAGAGCTCTGTAGTCCAGTTAACAATCTGGGTCTCCTTAAATCCAGCCACCTTCCTCCCAGGGGAAGCTGGGGATCTTGAACATGACCGTGAATAAATAGCAGTAAAAACTTATGAGGCTAGGGAGGACCTCAAAGAAACCCCCTTAGAGAACCCAGACTGGATTGTCTTCACGGATGGAAGTTCTTTTGTTAAACAAGGGACCCATAAAGCAAGATATGTAATAGTACCCTGAATGATATTGTTGAAAGCACATGATGTGGTTTGGCTGTGTCCCCACCAAAATGTCAACTTGAATCGTATCTCCCAGAATTCCCACATGTTGTGGGAGGGATCCAGGGAGAGGTAATTGAATCATGGGGGCTTGTCTTTCCCATGCTATTGTCATGGTAGTGAATAAATCTCACAAGACCTGATGAGTTTATCAGGAGTTTCTGCTTTTCTTCCTCATTTTTCCTTAGTTTCCTTATTTTTCTTGCTGCCATGATGTAAGAAGTGCCTTTCACCTCCTGCCATGATTCTGAGGCCTCCCCAGCCATGTGGAACTGTAAGTCCAGTTAAAAGTCTTTTTCTTCCCAGTCTTGGGTATGTCTTTATCAGCAGCATGAAAATGGACTAACACAGCACACCTCTCTTCCGGGACACAAGTGCTCAAGTAGCCAAACTAATTACCCTCATGAGGGTGCTCAAATTAAGCAGAGGAAAAACAGCATTTATACTGATTCTAAGTATGCTTTCCTAGTCCTCTATGCCCATGCCACTATCTGGAAAGAGACTAATGAGTCTCCCATTAAATACCATTAGGAAATTAATAAACTATTATCCTCAGTTTTCCTCCCACAGAAAATGGCAGTAATACATTGCAAAGGCCACCAAAAAGAGATGGATGAAATAACTGAGTAAAATAGACTGGCAGACCAAGCGGCTGAATCAGCAGTGAGGGGGGCCCAAATTTCTGACCCACTTGGAGCCCCTCTGATCTGGGAGGGTCCCATCAGAGAAATAAAACCTCAATATTCCCGTGTGGAAATAGAATGGGCTACCTCTTGGGGATACATCTTTCAGTCTTCAGGACAACTACAATCAGAGGATGGCAAACTTCATCTGCTGGCTACTAACCAATGGAAAGTTCTTAAAAGGCTTCGTTAGGCCTTTCATCTAGGTAAGGATAAAACCTGTCAACTGCCCCAGAGACTGTTCTCAGCTAAAAACCTGATACAAACTGTTTAACAGGTCATTAATGCTTATGAGACTTGCCTTAAAAATAATCTCCTTGGTCGGCTGCGGTGGCTCACGCCTGTAATCCCAGCACTTTGGGAGGCCGAGGTGGGTGGATAACAAGGTCAGGAGTTCGAGACCAGCCTGGCCAACATGATGAAACTGTGTCTCTACTGAAAATACAAAAATCAGCCAGGCATGGTGGCAGAGGGACTGTATATAATAAGGGTTCTCTTAGAGGGACAGAACTAATAGGACATAAATATATATGTGTGTGTGTGTGTATGTGTGTATGGGAGTTCATTAAATATTAATTTACATGACCACAGGATCCCACAATAGGCTTCCTGCAAGCTGAGGAGCAACAAAAGCCAGTCTGAGTCCCCAAACTGAAGAACTTGGAGTGTAATATTTGAGGGCAGGAAGCATTCAGCACAGGAGAAATATGTAGGCTGCAAGGTTAGGCCCTAGGCCCGTCTCATCTCTTCACATTTTTTAGCCTACTTTATATTCACTGGTGGCTGATTAGATTGTGCCCACCTGATTGGCCTTCCCCAGTCCACTGACTGAAATGTTAATCTCCTTTGGTAACACCCTCACAGACATACCTAGGATCAATACTGGCATCCTTTAACACAATCAAGTTGACACTCCGTATTCATTGTCACAGGGACCTCAAGCTAAAGATTACAAAAGATAAATGTTAATAATTAACCTTCCATGGATATCCTTTTTATAGTCTTGCCTATGCTTTCTGTTCTTACCTTCATTCTGTTCTATACCACGAGGCACAATTCTGTTTTCAGAATAATTACTATATTTTATTTCTTATTTCTGTAATATTTGGTACTAGATTCTTTCCTTGTATAATACAGATGTTTAACCCATGCACACTTAACCTTGTAAAACATTTATTTATTTATTTATTTATTTATTTATTTATTTATTTATTTATTTTTGATCTCTCATCTAGAGACCATCAAACTCCAAGTGGTCTGGCAACTGGAGCCTCAGATGATGGCTCCCTTTTGCTGAGGACCCTGAGGTAGACCTGTGTGAGGAATCTGACTGCCATTTTTCCCAAAACAATGACCCCTGTTAGTAGAAAGTAGCTAAGACTGGTTGTTGTCCGTGTTCTAAAGGCAGTTCGATGTGCCTTTCACATGGGGGAATGACACCGACAGGAGGTGGTGAAATAGTAGGTAGAAAAGGGCAAGGTACCTGGCAACGGCTCCACCCTCAAGCCTGGACCCCTGACCCTAAGTGAGAGCATACATTCCTGTTTTTCTGCCTGAATATTACCTTTTCCAATACCACCCTGGACCACACCACCCCCATCCTGTACCCATAAAAATCCCAATTTCCACGGGCAGAGTGGTGGAGCAGTGGGGTGGCATGGCCGAGAAGGAGAGAAGAGAAGAAGCACCTGAACATTGAGAGGAAAAGCAGCAGCTGGGTATCGGAGACTACAGTAAGAGAACGGTTCATATAGGGATGATTTAAGAGGAGTTTGGCCTGGGACAGCTGAACTCCAGGAGAGGAACATCTTCCCACTCCATTTCCTTTTCAGCTCTCCATCCTGCTGAGAGTCACTTCCACTGCTCAAAAAAATCCTCTGCATTCACTATCCTCCAATTTGTTTGCATGGCCTCATTCTTCCTGGATGCCAGAAAAGGACCTGGGTGCGGGTGCAAGAGGTTATCACACTGACATTCCACTGAGCTGTTTAACACTTAAGCTGTCCACAGACAGCAATCTAAAAGATGTCTCCTCAAGGGTTCTGGGAATTGTGGGTAATCCCTAGATGTTGCCATGAAACCACACAGAGTTCTACTCCTGCTGCTGCCCAGAAGCAATCACCCTGGCCTCTCCACCCATTCACCTGAATGCTCCCACTCCCACAAGGGGTTTTAGAACTGCAGGCTGAATAAGTGAGTCACCCCTTCATGAGTTTGGTCAAAGGAACTCTCTTGTTTCAGTAAGATCTTGGTTTAAGAAATATTTATGATAATAACTGAGCAAATTACTGTAATGTTAATGCTGTTAAAATCTTCATTTCAACGTGTACATCGATTGAAACATTATGTCCTTCATTTCCTTCTGAGAAAATGGGATAAGATTGCTTTTTTCTCAGGCATCTTGGGATGACTAAATATGACAATGTGTGTAGAGTTCCTAACACAATCTTTGCAGTAGTACTCAATTAATGTTTTTCTTTACCCTATATCTGTTCCGAGTCTAATTTAGTGAATAAAGATAATAAACTAGATTATCTTTAAGATTTAAAAATAAATTTTTCTATGATTTTTTAAAAAAATATGTTTAAGAGCAAATGAATTTACATCAGATGAGAGGAGCAATTTCAAATCATCCCATTCTAGAAGAATAGATTGCTGTTACATCTACTGTTTTGGGGTTTACAAGTAGCTTTGTTAGCCAGAGTTTCTTATGATCTGTGTATTGTGTCTATAAGTTCCAAGCATCTGTGAGTTAATGAATAGGAAAAATTATTGGTTGCATTTAAGACGGTCTTTCTTTTTATTTATATTATATCCTGGTTTTGATTTTGGACTGTCATTATTATACAATGTTTGCCAAGTAATTGATATGTTTGCATATATTTGTTTATTTATTTAGTTTTATTTATTTATTTATGTTTGAGACAGAATCTCACTCTGTCACCCAGGCTACAGTGCAGTGCCATTATCATACTCCCTACAGCCTCAACTACCTGGACTCAGGTGATCCTCCACCTAGCCTTCCCAGTAGCTGGGACTACAGGTACATGCCACTGCCAGACTAATTTATTTATTTTTTTTAGAGACAGCGTCTTGCTATATTACCTGGGCATCTTAAACTCCTGGTCTCAAGTAATCCACCCTCCTTGGCCTCCCAAAGTGCCGGGAGTACAAGCGTGAGTCACCGTGCCTGGCCCCATTTGCATATATTTATAAGAAATTAAAGTTTTATGTTTCTCCAAGAAATTCCCAATCAGCAGTCTCCTATGCTGTAGGTGTAATATCCTGTGATCTTAAGTCAACATGCAATATACTATTTTTTTTGAATCACCCCCTTACCTCATATATTATCACAAACATCTTGCATATGAGATCAGTAATGGTCACTGTATATTATTATAAAGTTAATGCATCTTAGGATCATTCTCGTTTGTGCTGTACATCATCCTAGGCAGAATTGTCAGCTTTGTGCTTGCAGCTGCTCTCAATCTGTCATCATAAATGATAAATGAGCATTGGAGTCTTATTTTCTATTGTACATTATTGTCACTACAAGAATGCAAGACCAGCATATCTTGGCTTTCTCACAAGCCCCTTTATGATCATAAGAACTTTACTAGAAAATCAGGGAACCTTACATTTCTAACTAAATAAATAATACTGTAAATCAACTAAAGTTTTGGCTCAATAGCATCAGAATTTAAACTGAGCTTGATTTTTCTATATAGATCTCAACTAATTATTTCAATTATTTTTAATCTCTATGATCCTTGGTCTCAGAAGTACAACTGGCAGAATTTTTAAAATAGATATTGTTGAACACTGGTCAGTAAATATAAAATAGATAAATGTTTGATAACATAGATCTCTCACATTTCTGCATTCACTGTGAGCAAGGCATTATTATCCTGTTTGTTCTGGGCTGTTTTTTTCCAGGATTTTTGTATAGTGAACGGTCTTCGAAGAAAAACATTGTATCTTCTTTTAGAGGGAAGGACAGGTGTGCTCACGATCTGAGAGACAAAGATATGTCTCATGCCAAAGCAAATATTATGAATGCTGATTGTCCAGTATAATAAAAACAATGTCTTTCTCTGGAGCACAGAAAGAGGCCTGTTACTGCCCGGTATCAAAATTTGGGGTTTCCTAAGCTCTGGATTAATTTCCTGTAATGCGACTCACTGAGAGCACAGGCATCTATCTGGACCTATTAGCTGTTCCTGAGAACCTGAGGGAAATTGTTGGAAATACATTGAGGCTCATGCTGCTTACTGTGCCATGAAAAATAAAGTCCTTTGTTTCTGACCCTGTGCTCTTATTTTTTTCTGCCAGTTTCTTCCATGAAACTTTGGTAACTGATCTTGTTAGGTTACAGGTAGATTAAAATCAAGCCCTTTTACAATTTCTGACAATCTATGTAAGAAAATAAAAAAGACGGTTCTGAGGATATCAATAGAGAATTTGTTTTAAGAAACCAAATGCAACAAAAACCAACAAAATATATGCTTATTTATAGTTGTTTCCATCCCATTCTCGATTTTAAAAAATTTGCTTGCCAGTAAGTTTTATGTAACATAAAATATATTATATTGCTGAGAGAAGAGCAGCATCAATATTATCATGGACGAGATTAAAATTTGTGGACCAAATATTAAGAGATTTCTCTAGAAACCAGAATTAATTTGTGTATATATATGTGTATAATGTTTATTATTCTAAGTGACGTTTATTTCGGAGACATGTAGATAATACTTAAAATGGTTACTAATAAATAAAATGTATTTAAGCTTATGGGCAGAAAAGTACATTCTAGGCCTTCTTGAAATGAATTTGGACAGACTAGGTACTAGACTAGAGGTGAAAAATTCTATATCTGAATTTTAATTTAATGGACTATTAGTGCTTTCCGGAAGGAAGATTATATGACTGAAATTATACATTGATATGTGTGTAAGACTGTATTGTTTCTTTACTCAATAATTATAAGTCACTTCTAGTGTTGCTTTTTTTTTTTTTTTTTCTAGACAAGGTCTTGTTCTGTAACCCAGGCTTGAGTGCAGTGGTGCAGTCATGGCTCACTGCAGCCTTGACCTCCTGAGCTTAAGTTCCCTGGGTAGCTGAGACAACAGGCGTGTGCCACCATGCCTGGGAAATTTTTGTATTTTTTGTACAGATGGGGTTATGCCATGTTGCTCAGGCTGGTCTCCAAATCCTGGGTCAAGCAATCAACCCATCTCAGCCTCCCAGAGTGCTGGAATTACATGCATGAGCCACCGTACCCAGCCCTGCTTTCTATTTTCAACAGAACCTGAATTCTAACTCAATAATCTACTGTCCTTATATGGGCATGCACTTCACTAAGCCATGGTGATTTTCTTTTCCTTGTAAAATTGTAAATAATAATAGTATTCAAACCATCGTTTTAAAAGAATCACTGTAAATTATTTTTTATGAAAAACATTAATGGTCTTAATATTTAAAGCAAATTCCAAAATATTTGTATTGCCTTAAGTATAGATGTAGACAATGGAATGGAATTTTGCTGCTAGAACTGTTACACATGAAAGAGATCCTGGTTACCCTGAGTTACGGGCTGTGTTGTAACCATGCAGGAACTTCAGCCTCCTCAGAAGAACGTCTTAGACTGAGGGGCACAAAGCAGAAAAAGAGATCAAGGCAAGTTCCAGAGCAGGAGGGGAAGTTTCTTAAAAAGACTTAGAACAGTAAAGAAAGGAAAGGACCCTTGGAAGAGACACAAGTGAGTGTCTGAAGGTCAAAGAGAGAAAAAGATGGGCATTTAATCTTGATCCTAGGACTTTAGTCTCACCTCTTCCCCATGATTCTTCCCTTTGGGTGGCCTTTCCATATGCCCAGTGCTCTCCTTACCCTTGGGAATTGAGCACAGCAGTGTGTTTAGAGAGTTATAGACATGACCATCTGAGGCTTTCTTCCTTTTTCCAGTGGAGTGTCCCCAGATCATTCTTTGCCATTTTTGTCTCTTAATGTGTGTGATGGTTAACACTGAGCATCAGTCAATTTGATTGGATTGAAGGATACAAAGTATTGATCTTGGGTGTGTCTGTGAGGGTGTTGTCAAAGGGACTAACATTTGAGTCAGTGGGCTAGGAAAGAAAGACCCACCCTTAATCTGGTTGCGCACAACCTAATCAGCTACCAACCTGGCTAGAATATAAGCAGGCAGAAAAGTGTGAAAAGAGACACTGACTTTGCCTCCCATCCTACATCTTTCTTCCATGCTGTATGCTTCCTGCCCTTGAATATCGGACTAAGTTTTCTAATATATAATTGGAATGGGGGTGTGTGGGAGGACCCTGATGAATCTGGGGCACTGAGTTTGTAAACTCTGGTGAACCTTTTTTGCCATAAGGAATAGCTTCTGCATCTCTCATAGTGGCAACATTCCCTCCCCAACCCGTGCTGCCGTCAGCCTTTCCATTGTTGTCTAAGGAGATAAACCTTGTGCTTCCTGAGGCAAATTGATGGCTTTCCCTGAGGCTGTTGCCAGGCAAGATAATGTTGATTTTTCTCAGGAGACACCCCTAACACCCCTGTTTGCTTCTAGACCTATAACTAGACTAAAGTCTCAGCAGGCCCTTAGAGGTGAAGTTGAGAGTGTGACCCATGAGGATGTGCAGTACACTTGAAAAGAACTGCTTGAGTTTTCTAATTTATATAAACAGAAATCTGGAGAACAGACATGGGAATGGATATTAAGGGTGTGGGATAATGGTGGAAGGAACATATGGTCATTTCCCCACTACCAGAATGTATAATTGGCATAGACCTACTAAGCAGCTGGCAGAAGCCCCACACTGGCTTCCTGACTGCTACGGAGAGGGCTTTTATGGTGGGAAAGGCCAAACGGAAGCCATTAGAGCTGCCTCCACCTGGAAAAATAGTAAATCAAAAACAATACTGCATCCCTGGAGGGATTTCAGAGATTAGTGCCATCATCAAAGACTTGAAAGATGCAGGAGAGGTGATTCCCACCACATCCCTGTTCAATTCTCCCATTTGGCCTGTGCAGAAGACAGATGAGTCTTGGAGAATGATAATGGATTATCATAAGCTTAACCAAGTGGTGACTCCAATTACAGCTGCTGTATCAGATGTGGTTTCATTGTTTAAGCAAATTAACACATCTCCTGGTACCTGGTATGCAGCCATCGACTTGGCAAATGCCTTTTTCTCCACTCATGTCTACAAGGCCCACCAGAAGCAATTTGCCTTCAGCTGGCAAGGCCAGAAATACACCTTTACTGTCCTACTGCAGGGCAATATCAACTCTCCAGCTTTGTTTCATAATCTTATTTGGAGAGACCTTGATCGCTTTTCACTTCTGCAAGATATCACACTGGTCCATTACATTGATGACATTACACTGATTGGATCCAGTGAGCAAGAAGTAGCAAACATACTGGAATTATTGGTGAGACCTTTGCATGCCCGAGGACGGGAAATTAATCTGACTAAAATTCAAGGACTTTCTGCCTTAGTAAAATTTCTAGAGGTCCAGTGCTGTGGGACCTGTCATGATATTCATTCTAAGGTGAAGGATAAGTTGCTCCATTTGGGCCCTCCTACAACCAAGAAAGAGCCACAATGCCTAGTGAGCTTATATGGATTTTGAAGGCAACACATTCCTCATTTGGGTGTGTTACAATATATGGGTCCATATATTGAGTGACCTGAAAGGCTGTCAGTTTTGAGTGCGGTCTAGAACAGGAGAAGGCTCTGCAACAGTTCCAGGCTGCTGTGCAAGCTGCTCTGCCACTTGGGCCACATGACCCAGCAGATCCAATGGTGCTTGAGGTGTCAGTGGCAGATAGGGATGCTGTTTGGAGACTTTAGTGGACCCCCATAGGTGAATCACAGCAGAGGACTCTAAGATTTTGGAGAAAGGTCTTGCCATCTTCTGCAGAAAATTACTCCCTTTTTGAGAGACAGCTTTTGGCCTGTTACTGGGCTTTGGTAGAAACTGAACATTTGACTATGGGTCATCAAGTCACAATGTGACCTGAACTGCCTATCATGAACTGTGTGGTTTCTGCCCCATCTAGCCATAAAGTGGGTCATGCACAGCAGCATTAAATCATCAAATGGAAGTGGTCTCTATGTGATTGGGCTCGAGCAGGTTCTGAAAGCACAAATAAACTATATGAGGAAGTGACTCAAATGCTAATGGTCTCCACTTCTGCCACTCTGCCTTCTGTCCCCCAGCTTGCACCGATGGCCTCATGGGGAGCTCCCTACTATCACTTGACAGAGGAAGAAAAGACTAGGGCCTGGTTTATAGATGGTTCTGCACAATATGCAGGCACAACCCAAAAGTGGATGAGTGCAGCACTACTGCCCCTTTTTAGGACATCCCTGAAGGACAGCAGTGGAGGGAAATCTTCCCAGTGGGCAGAACCTCAAGTAGTGCACCTGGTTGTTCACTTTGCATGGAAGGAGAAATGGCCAGATGTCAATGGTTTTTGGATAATCAGAGACTTGGAAGAAGCATGATTGGAAATTTGATGACAAAGAAATTTGGGGAAGAGGTATGTGGATGGACTTCTCTGAGTGGCCAAAAACTGTAAAGATAATTGTATTCCATGTGAGTGCTCACCATCAGGTGACCTCAGCAGCAGACAATTTAAATAATCAAGTGGATAAGATGACCCTTTCCATGGATATCCCTCAGCCTCTTTCTCCAACCACCCTTGTCATCGCCCAATGGACTCATGAAAAAAATGGCCATGGTTGCAGAGATGGGGATTACATATGGGCTCAGCAACCTGGACTTCCGTTCACCAAAGTTGACCTGGCTACACCCACTGTTGAGTGCCCAATTTGCCAGCAGCAGAAATCAACACTGAGCCCTCAACACAGCACTGTTCCTTGGGGTGATCAGCCAGCTACCTGGTGGCAGGTTGATTATATTGGACCTCTTCCATCATGGAAAGGGTAGAGGTTTGTCCTCACTGGAATGGACACATAACTCCAGATATGAATTTGCCTATTCTGCATGCAATGTTTCTTCCAAGACTACCATCCGTCAACTTACGGAATGTTTTATCCACCATCATGGTCATGGTATTCCACACAGCATTGTCTCTGACCAAGGCACTCACTTTATGGGTAAATAAGTGTGGCAGTGGGCTCATGCTTATTGATTTCACTGGTCTTACCACGTTCCCCTTCATCCTGAAGCAGCTGGATTGATAAAAAGGTAGAATGGCCTTTTGAAATCACAATTATTATGCCAACTAGGTGACAATACTTTGCAGGGCTGGTGCAAAGTTCTCCAGAAGGCCATGGCACCATCACCCCTACTGATCCACTCGCAAAATTTTTGCTTTCTCTTCCTGTGACACCACATTCTGCTAGCCTAGAGGTCTTTGTTCCAGAGGGAGGAACACTGCCAGCAGGAGGCACAACAATGATTCCATTAAACTCAAAGTTAAGATTGCTACCTGGACACTTTGGGCTCCTCTGACTTTTAAGTCAACAGCTAAGAAGGGAGTCACTGTGTTGGCTGGGGTGATGGACCTGGACTATCAAGAAGAAATCAGTCTACTACTTCACAACTGAGGTAGGGAAGAGTATGCATGGAATATAGGAGATCCATTCGGGTCTCTTAGTATTAGCATGCCCTGTGATTAAGGTCAATGGGAAACTACAACAGCCCAATCCAGGCAAGACTACAAATGACCCAGGCCCTTCAGGAATGAAAGTTTGGTTCACTTCATCAGGAAAAAAAAAAAAAAAGAAAAAAGAAAAAAAGAAAGCCATGACCTGATGAGGTGTTCGCTGAAGGCAAAAGGAATACAGAATGGATATTAGAAAAATGTAGTCATCAATACCAGCTGTAACCATGTGACCAGCTGCAGAAATGCACACTGTATTGTCATGAGTATTTCCTCCTTCTTTTGTTTAAATCTTGTTTGTACATGAATACACTTGTACTAAGAAAGTACCTCCATTTTATTTCCTTTCTGCTTTATCATGTGACATAAAATTTACTGACCTCACATCAGCATTTAAGTATTATTAACTTTACGTAATAGTATTTTTGTGGGGGATTGGTGTGTTTCCAGTTCTATGAAGGATAACTGTATTATCTAAAGTGTAATTATGGCCTTTTTATTGTCTTTATTTGAAGATCATGTATGATCTCGTATGGGTTCAAGTTTGACAAGGGGTAGACTTGTGATGATTAATAGTGAGTATCAACTTGATTGGAACGAAGGACACAAAGTATTGATCCTGGGTGTGTCTGTGAGGGTGTTGCTGGGTGTGTCTGTGAGGAGGGTGGCCTCTTCAGGGAGGCCAAGGCCTTTTCTCTTGTCAGGTATTCTTGTTAAAATTCTTGCACTTAAATCAGAGGTTTCTGCATCTTTTTTGATGAACCTTGAGGTTTCAATGTCATCTTATTACTCTGGTTAGCAGTTTACTCTTAATGTATTGGTCTGAGTGGATTTTTTCCCTTTTTTCTGAGATCAGTCAAGTATGAATTGGGATTTTCCCCCACCCCAGTGTTTCTACGTATAAAGGAGATTAACATCAGTGCGGCAAGAATATAAGCAAGCAGAAAAATGTGAAAAGAGAGACTGACCTAGCTTCCCAGCCTACATCTTTCTTCCATGCTAATCCTTCCTGCCCTCACACATTGAATTCCAACTTCTTCAGTTTTGGAACTTAGACTGGCTCTCCTTGCTCCTTAGCCTGCAGATGGCCTATTCTGGGACCTTGTGGTCACGTGAGTAAATACTTAATGAACTACCCTTTATATGTGTGTGTGTGTGTGTGTATATATATATGTGTGTGTGTGTGTTTGTGTATACATATATGTGTATACATATGTGTGTACATATGTACAGAACTAATGCAATATATACGTATACATATACACATACATATACACACACACACACATACACACACATATATATATACACGCACACAGGATCATCATGAAATGGCCTCTTCCTGGTGCAGGCTGCCAATTTATCACTTTTAGAGAGGCAATGTGATCATTGCCAAGCCATCACCTGACATTTCTAGTGGGTTGGGGGAGAGGGGAGAGTCCTCTTCTGCCCTGCTCATGCCTGTCTATCTGCCTATCACAGGACCACCTTTTTCATCACTCTGTGGAACCATACCTAGGAGTGTTCCATAGAACCCATCATTACAATTTGAGGCTTTGTGCCTGGAATTCTGTTTCCAAACTTGAGATGAAATTAGGTCTTTCATATGAGCCAAATGTGTTTATTATAGCAGCATGTGCCCAGTATGTCCACATTAAGTATGTTTAAAGGATAGTGATAATGGAATTTCGGCATCATAACTGAAATATCATTTGTCAAATTAGAAATGGAAATATCTTTTATTGATTCTAAAGTGTGTTTTTATGTGATGCTTTACTATTAAAACTAACCTGGAAATAACAGGTTGCTGTCTCCTATAACAATTTTGAATTTCAAAAAAAAGCAATTTATAATACTTTCTATATTATAGTATAATCTTAAAATAATCACTTATATTAATATAACCACACTTGGATACAACAAAACTTCTGATGAGAAAAAGACTAAGATGCTAAACAAAAGCAAAACATCAAACAAACAAGAAACATACTTATTTTTCTTAAAGCAAATATTCATTCTGTAAATGATCAAGAAGAAAGCCAGAAGAATTGACCCCAAGCATAGATAACCAGACTTGCCTCTAAACAAAACAAATTCTAGTTGTGAAGAAGGAAGTTAAAGACGCTAGCACTTGACATTTTTTTTTTTTTTTTGCATTGGTTAAAGTAATCAAACTGATATTGTATTGAATGTGAAGAGATGCTGCATAAGTAAACATGGACGATTTAGAACTGTTCATCTCTCATGTTGTATTCAATTTACAATCTTGGAAAAAAATCAATAGGCCTAGTTCTCTTCTTGTCTGCCCTCCTTTCTGCTAGCCTCATGCCATTAATCTGCATTTAATGGGCACAGCAGCCTTAATAGATGCTGTCTTTTAGGTAATGTAGCAGTACTTTTCCGGAATCACTAATCTCTTTCCTTTGGGCAATGTGGTAACTTCTTCTTTTTTGGAACCTTGTGAAGACCTAGACAATTTCTCAGTACCTTAAGCCAAAATTCTCCCTATTATCCACCCAAAACTTTCAGATCAGCTTTGATATTAGCCCTAAGATATATCTGTAGAAATGAAAAGGAAAAGTTTGTGGTACTACTGGCAGAAATGAAGTAACTAGTGAAAATAATTAAGAAACAAATTGACCATTTACATATTTGCTTCTGTTGAAGAATAAGTTATCTATTATGTGGTGCTTATTCTATGATGGGAACTAGATTAAGCACTTATGCATTATCTATTTAATTCACCCAGAGCAACATCCATTTTTTATTTTAAATCTGATTTCATCACTGCTTCCTGAAACCCTCTAATGGCTTTCCATTGAGCTTAGTTTCAAATCAAAGCTATTTATCGCAATTATAGCCTTACATACCTGGATTGTGTCTAAACCTTTGATCTCTACTTCTACTACATTCTTTCTTGCTCACTAGACCACAGCCTTACTGACTCAAGGCCCTTCTGCTTTGGGGGTTTTATACTCTTCCCTCCTTCTCAGAACACTTTCTTCAAGTTTTTACAGGGCTGAGTTCTCATTATCCAGTTCTCTGCAGTTATTATCCCCTCAGGGAGGCCAAGGCCTTTTCTCTTGTCAGATATTCTTGTTAAAACTCTTGCATTTAAATCAGAGGTTTCTGCATCTTTTTTGATGGACCTTGAGGTCTCAATGTCATGTTATTACTCTCGTTAGCAGTTTCTTCTTAATGTATTGGTCTGAGTGGATTTTTCCCCTTTATTCTGAGTTCAGTTAAGCATGAATTGGGATTTCCACCCCCCGCCCAGTATTTCTATGTATTTTGAGTGAAAAGGTATTTTAGAATCTGTAACTTTCCCTAGTTCATCATGCCATATATATATATGTATGTGTGTGTATATATGTCTATATATGTATGTATGTGTATATATGTGTGTGTGTATATATACTTTTTTTTTTGTAAACCTATTTTTCTTCCCTCCTTTCTTTACTTTTGAAAACCAAATACCTGTGAAGAAAGCTTTAACACTATGGACATGGAAATATTGTTAGGCTTAGAAATATTTTGTCATTGAGCTCATATGAAGACATATAGGTCTAATAAAATATATCAAACATGAATATATACAAAAAGAAAGAGGAAATTTCCTCTTTCTTTCAAATATTCAAATTTCTACTATAAGATACTTTATATTTAGACTACACTTTTTCTAGTTTCAAACCTTTTTTCCCTCAAGAATTAATGCTCTTTTCAGTGAAGGAAGAAATAAGTGCATTTTTATTATTTACTAGAATAATTCAGCTTCTTATTTATATGTTGGTTAAGTATTTACTTTTTAGGCCAGTTATATAGCAATAACTTTCAGAATGATTGCTTTCTAAATTTTGTCTTATGATGTTAATAGCCTGTCTCTGGGATTCAATGTTTTCCTCTGGAGTTTAGTCTGTGTTTTACTAAAGTATATCCCCAATTTTTTTTTTTTTTCAAAAAAGATAAGTGGTAAGTGTGGGGGCGAGTTTCTGAATAGTGTTGTAACTAAAATGCCTTATTTCTTTTTCTCACTTGAATCTAATAGGACATAAAGTTGTAGAAACATATTGTTTGTTCTCCTTCTTTGAGAACGTGTAGTACTCAACTTCACTTACAAGTTTTGTACATTTTCTCTGAATATTTTTAGATTAAAAAAAAATTTTTTTTATAGTGTGTCATCATTAGGTATTTCTAGCTGTGCATCTCTTTCTTATTACTCATCAAGTCTTTTCAATGTGAAGATTTTTTTTTTACTCTCCACTTCGAAAAAAAAAAAATCTTTTAGGCCAGGCACCGTGGCTCACGCCTGTAATCCCAGCACTTTGGGAGGCTAAGTTGGATGGATCACAAGGTCAGGAATCCAAGACCAGCCTGGCCAACATGGTGAAACCCCCTCTCTACTAAAGACGCAAAAGTTTAGCCAGGCTTAGTGGCTGGTGCCTGTAATTCCAGCTACTCCGGAGGCTGAGGCAGGAGAATCGCTTGAACCTGGGAGGCAGAGAGTGCAGTGAGCCGAGATTGCGCCATTGCACTCCAGTCTGGGCAACAAGAGCAAAACCTTTTAATACCTATTGATATCTTTCATCTATTGCCCACATCTTTTCATTCTGGAAGTAATTTCAATTAGAAGTACTTTCTGATTCATATTCGCCATTCTTAATCCTTAATCTCTTAGCTTTCTTCTCTTCTCTATCTTATTTTCCTTAGGTTCCTCTATTTTATCACTGTTCTCTTTCACTTTTAAAAGTGAAGTTATCATATTTTTATTTTTAATTGTCAATAATTCTTCTGTGTGTGTGTGTGTGTGTGTGATTTTTTTTTTTTTTTTTTCTGTTGTTGTTGTTGTTTTTCCTTTGAGACAGAGTCTTGCTCTGTCACCAGGCTGAAGTGCAGTGGTGTGATCTTGGCTCACTGCAACCTCCGCCTCCCAGGTTCAAGCGATTCTCCTGCCTCAGCCTCCTGAGTAGCTGGGACTACAGGAGCGCGCCACCTCACCTGGCTGATTTTTTTGTATTGTTAGTAGAGACGAGGTTTCACCATGTTAGCCAGGATGGTTTCGATCTCTTGACCTTGTGATCCGCCCACCTCGGCCTCCCAAAGTGCTGGGATTAGAGGCGTGAGCCACCGTGCCTGGCCTATTCTTCTATTTTGAATACTATTTTTTTTTTTTCCTTTTTCAAACCAACCAATTCATATAGGTGGATTATCTTCCAAAAAATATCATTGAAGGTGCTAATTTGGAATCTTTTCAAGTACTTCTTTTTCTCACGAGATTGCATGTATTTCAAGTTCACATTGATGCTTATTTTTGAGTACTTTGATTTTCTTTAATTTTCTATTTATAATGGGTAATGACTTTGATTACCATAGGTGGCTTTGTGGCTTTCATATGCCTTTGCTGGGCTTTTCCTTTAATATACATTTGTTTCCAGGCAGATCTCATGACATGACAGCTTTCACTTCAACAGACAGATGCTCAGTTTTCTCTCCTCCCAGCTGTCAAAATTATGAGGCTTGGGTCTGGGGCTGAACTCCCTGTCTACAAGTCCAAAGATTTTCAGGAAAATTACTCTACTTTGTTAGAGAGAATTTCTCTGTTTTCAGTCCAGGATAAAACATCACGTTTGGAACAAAGTTGGATGGAAAGAGATTTGGAAGAGGCTATAGGACCATTTTTTTTTTTTTCAAGTCACACTGGTTATTTCCCCTCTTCTTTCCTCTCCCGATTATCATTGTACTGGCAGGCTCTCAGGAAAACGCTGTCAGTGAAAAATGATCCCTATCTTGACTACCACCTTATCACAGGTGGGCTCTGAGATGTCATTCACTATGTTCTAGTATTTTGGTTACTGTAATACCATCTGTATGCTATTCAGAAACCCTTTAAAACCTTTCCTGTTCTTATGATATATCTTTCCAGTTCTTAGCATTCTCTAAACCGTTCACTATGCTTTCTACAGTCATATAAATAGAACTTGGGGATAAATTAAAACTAAATTTTTGAGTTCTCTTTATATTTCTAAAATAAAATTATTAGGACTCCATGTCCTAAAAATATAATTGTATCATAAAACGTTAAATGAAATATGGGAATCTAATGTGAAAACATCATATACTAAGCTTTGAAGAATCTTCAATTAATTATCCTTTCAAAGCAAATATCATAGAAAATGTATCCCAATATACAATGTAATAAAATAAAAAGTTAATAAAAGCTGTGACTCTGTATCAAGAAATCAACATTACTCTTCATATGAGGCACTATTATAGTATTTGGACACAAATACTTCCTATGTAACATTAAAAGCTAATTAAGTTAAAATGAAAATATTTTCACTCAAATGTAACAATATAATTACAGTACATAAAACTAAATCAGAGATATAAATGGAAAAGCAAAATGTTCTTAAATTACATGAAGGGAAAAAAATAGTGGAGGAAAGTCTCATTTTCCTTAATGAGAACAAAAATAGAGTAAGATGTCAGAAGTTCACCATTTAATGTGTAGACTTAATACAATTTTAATGAATTTTACAATGTCATTGATTTACCTCGATATATAGACATTAAAGTTATTCCAAGAGAATAGAATGGAGCATATATGTAAATTATTACCAAAGATGAGTAATGAGAGAATTACTCTTTCTTATATAAATACATTATAAAAGCTAAAATATGTGTTACTTTATTACACCAGAGAGATAATTAAAACAGCCCAGAAATATACTTTATTTTATTCAAGATGCTTTATACATCAACAGAAAAAAAGCTATAATCAACTAGAAATCAGAAAAAAAATTGATATTCTTTATTTCAACAGACAAAAAAGTAAATTACAAAGGAACTAACAAGATTAATTTAAAAATGCTGGAAGAACTAGAAAATAATATTTACCTAACCTCTAATGGAAAAAGCCTCTCTATGCTTACAAAAAAAAAAAAAAAAAAAAGAAAGAAAGAAATCACAATAAAGTGAATATAAAGATTTAATATATTAAAAGTTAAAATAACAGTTATAAAATATGGGCAGTAATAAGTTAAATAAATGGTAAGTTATATCTATTAAGACATAATCGAAATAAAAAAGAAAAATATACACAAGCACAAAGTATAACATAATATTCACTGATAAACTAGAACACAAATACAGTTAAAATATTAACACAATCTATAATTAAATAAATGTAAGTAAAAGCCAATCAAGAAGAATATTTAAAATTAATTTTAGCATTTTAAATTGGGCATTGTATTTGTACAATTACATGCAGGCATTTTTAAGTGTATGATTTTTAGGATTTTGACAAATATGTACACGTTTTATATGATTACATAATCACAACTTCAAAATCTACATCCCAAATAAGACAAAGATTATTACAATTGTCCCAGAAAGTACTCATGTGCCTGTCTAGTCAACCCCTATCTATCCTCCATGATAACAACTATTTTCCTATCGCTGTTGCTTAGTAGGAATTTATAAACAGAAGAAGGTATGCACACCTTTTTTCTTGCTTCTTTCACTCAAAATCATGTATTAGTAGCTGCTTATTTTTAATTGCTAAATATGATTTCCATTTTATGAGAATAACTCTTTTATATTTATTCCGCCTTTAATAACCATTTTGGTTATTTTGTTTACCATTCTGATTAAACTTGCTCTGATCACTTATGTACACATATTTGTGTGTTTTCATTCCTCTTGGGCAAATATCTCCAACTAGAATTTCTGGGTTTATTGTTGTTATGTATTTGACTCTATAGGACAGTTCCAAGCAACATATATATATATATTTTTGTTTTACATCTTCAGCAGCACTTGACATTATCATGTTCTATGTTTTGTTTTTTTTTTTCATTTTTGAGATTTTTGAAACAGGACCTCATACTGTTGTGTAAGCTGGAGTAGAGTGGTGCAATTAGAGCTCACTGCAACTTTGAACTCCTGGGTTCAAGCCATCCTCCTGTCTCACCTCCTGAGTAGCTGAGACTACAGTTACATGCCACTATGCCCAATTAATTAGTTTGCATTTTTCTTATAACTAGTTATGTTAGCATAATTTCATGAACTCAGTGGCCATTTCTCTATTTTCATTTATAACATGTGTATTAAAGAACTTCATGCAGTTTTTAAATTGAAGTCTGTCATTTTATTATTGATTTTTTGGAGTTAGTATATAATCTAGAAATAAATTCTTTGTCAGACTAACATTGTGAGTATTTAATTCCAGTAGGCAGATGACTTTTTCTTTAAGAGTAGTTTTAAATAAAATATTACTTAGATTTTAAGCCATTATATTTATCTACTTTTTGCTTTATGTTTAATATGCTTTGAATTGTAAGAAACATGTCTCCATCTAAAGTTTATAAAGAAGTTCTTTTATGTTTACTTGCAGAAGCTTTAGACTTTTAGTTTATATATCTGATTCTATAATCCATACTGAATTAATTGTTGCAAATTTTATAGGTAGAGATTGAAATAATGTTGTTTATTTTATATGTGGATAGCAATTTGTTTCAGCACTGTAATTTAAAATACTATACCTTACCTATTTAATTACTTTGGCATGATTGTCAAAAATCAATTGACTATATCTGTGTGGATGTATTTCTGTACTCTCTACTTGTTCCATTGATGTATGTATCTATCCTTATGCCAATACCACGCCAATGTGATTAATGTACCTTTAGAGTAAACCCTGAAATCCCACATGGTGTTCTCCTCTTTGAATATTGTTATGACTCTTCAAAGCTTTTTAAAAAGAAACATTTTAATTTTACAATAGTTTCAGATGTACAGGAAAGTTTCACAGAGAAATAAAGTCCTCATATACTCACTTCCCAATTTTTTAATTGTTTACATGGTACATAAGTACAGTACATTTATCACAACTAATGGACTAACATTGATACCTACATTTTTAACTACAGTTCATACTTTATTCAAATTTCCTTAGACGTATCTAATTGCTTTGTCATGTTTCAAGATAATGTCCATGATGTAACATAACATCTACTTGTTATGTCTCTTTAGTCTCTTATAGACTGTGATAGTTTTCTTGACTTCTCACATTTTGGACAATTTTCACAGTTTGTAGACTGCTGGACAACTAGTTTATAAAATGTCTCTCAACTGAGTATGTAGGATGTTTTCTCATTCTTAGAATATATACATATATATTTAATGCTCTTTGTCTACTTGGGATGTAGATTTTGAAGATGTAATGATGTAATCATATAAAATATGTACACATTTGTCAAAATCCTAAAAAATATATATTTTATATATATATATGTGAAGGACAGAAAGGTGAAGTGCCATTCTCATTGCATTTTATCAAAAACCCATGTAATTAGTATGATATCATAATTAATGCTAACCTTGATTAATTGGATGAGGTAATAATTATCAGGTTTTTCCACTGGGAATTTACCCATTTTTTCTACTTATCAATACAGTGTTCTTTGTTTCCTTAATATTTAACTTTTGTGGGTACATCATAGCTCTCTATATTTATGGGGTGCATGAGATATTTTGATACAGACTTGTAACGTGAAATAAGCACCTCACGGAGAATGGGGTATCTATCCCATCAAGCATTTATGTTTTGTGTTACAAACAATCCAGTTATACCTTTTGTTATTTTAAAATGTACAATTAAATAATTAATGAGTATAGTCACCCTCCTGTGCAATCAAATAGTAGGCCTTATTCATTCATTTATTCCATTTTTTTGTATGTATTATCCATCTCCACATCACCCCCACCCTCCCTTCTTTCCCCTTCCCAGCCTCTGGTAATCATTGTTCTATTTTCTATCTCTATAGGATCAAATGTTTTGATTTTTAGATCCCACAAATAAGTGAGAACATGTGATGCTTGTGTTTCTGTGCCTGGCTTATTTTAATTAACATAATTACCTCCAGTTTGATCCAGTTTTTGTCTTAAAGTCTGTAATCCATTTTGATTTGATTTTTGTATATGTTGAGACATATGGGTCTAGTTTCATTCTTCTGGTTATGAATATCCAGTTGTCCTAGCACCATTTATTGAAGAGATTGTTCTTTCCCCAGTGAATTTTCTTGGCATTTTGTTGAAAATGAGTTCACTGTAAGTTTGTGGATTTGTTTCCTGGTTGTCTATTCTGTTCCACTGGTCTGTGTGTCTGCTTCTATGTCAGTAACATGCTGTTTTGGTTACTATAGCTCTGTAGTATAATTTGACATCAGGTACTGTAGTTCTTACAATTTTGTTCTTTTTGCTTAGAGTATCTTTGTCTATTCTGATTTTTTTTTTGTGTGGTTCCATATACAATCTAGATATATTTTTTTCTATTTCCATAAGGAGTGTCATTGGTATTTTGACAGGGATTACATTGAATCTGTAGATTGCACTGGATAATATGGACATCTTAACAATATTCCTTCTTTCAATCCATAAACATGGAATATTTTTCCGTTTTTGTGTCCTCTTCAGTTTCTTTAATCATTGTTTTACAGTTTTTATTCAGATATCTTTCACTTCTTTAGCTAATACCTTGGTATTAATTTTATTTGGGCTACTGTTAATAAGTTTACTTTTTATTTCTTTTTCAGTTTATTGACTGTTGGCATACAGAAATGCTACTGACTTTTGTAAGCTGATATTGTATTCTTCAACTCTACTGAATTTGCTTAGCAGATCTAAAAGTTTTCTTGTGGAATCTTTAGATTTTTTCCAAATATAATATTATGTCATTGGCAAATATGGATAATTTGACTTCCTCTTTTTTTAATTTGGATACTCTTTGTATTTTTCTGTTGTCTCTGATTATCTAACGAGGACTTCCAGTATTATGTTGAATAACAGAAGTGACAGTGGGCATCCTTATTATGTTCCAGATTTTAGGGGAAAGTTTTCCCCAATTTAGTGTGATACTAGCTGTGAGTTTTTCATATATGGCTTTTATTATATTATGTTTCTCCTATACCCAAGTTTTTGAGAGTTTTAATTTCATGGAGTACTCTTTGAATGAATGTCACTATGTGTAACCCATGCCACTTAAGGGTTAGGAAGTTTTGCTCCACCTTTTTTTAGAGCAGATGTTTTAGAAATTTTTGTTTTCGTAGAATTCTCAGAATAGAATTGGAAATGCTTCCAAAAAGCCAAATGAAAACAAAGCAACAACAACAACAAAAATTGTGATTTCAACTGTGGTGGCCCTGAATTTATAGATAAATTTGGAAAATTAATATTTTAACTATATAGAGTCTTTCACTTCATGTACAACACATCTTTTCATACCTGTGTCAAATAAATTTTTAAATTTGAGAACTTACATATCTTATTAAATTTGCTTATTAATATCTTCTTTTGTGTTATATTTTGTATTTTTCATACATTTTACACTTTCTAGGATTTACAACACTGCAGAAACATAAGAGTGAAGGTCTTTTTCTTCTTTCTTATATAAGTGGAAAGTCTTTTTTCATATCGTGACTTTGTATATATATTTTAATAGACAATTGCTCTTAAGCAAACTGATAAAGTTTCTTTCTAGTCACAAAAGTTTTTATGTTTTTATTTTTTTAATGGTTGTAGAATTTTAACAAATACTTTTCCTGTATCTATTGAGGTAACTCTGTGTTTCTCTTTTATTCCCTTTATGTGTTAGGGCATTCTTTCATTGTTATAAGGAAGTACTTGAGACTGGATAATTTATAAAGAAAGAAAGTTTTATTGGCTTATGGTTTTGCTGGTTATGTAAGCATGGTGCCAGCATCTGCCCAGCTTCTGGGGAGGCCTCAGGGAGTTTTCACTCATGGTGGAAAGCAAAAAGGGAGCAGGCATGTCTCATGGTGAAAGTAGCAGCCAGAGTGGGGTGGGAGGTGCCACACATTTTTAAATAACCAGGTCTTGTGATAACATACAATTGTGAGGATAGCACCAAGGCATGGGGGATCTGCCCCCTGACCCAAACATCTCCTATCAGACCCTACCTCTAACACTGGGAATTACATCTCAGCATGAGATTGGAAGGGACTTCTGAACCATATCATTTCACTTCTGGCCCCCTAAATCTCATGTCCTTCTCATATTCCAAAATACAATAATCTCTTCCCAATAGTCCCCCAGAGTCGTAGCTCATTCCAGCATTAATTCAAAAGTACCAATCCCAATTTCAAACTCTGAAGTCTCATTTAGAAATGATTATCTTTTACCTATAAGTCTGTAAAATTAAAACAAGTTATTTACTTCCAAGATACAATTGAGGTACAGACACTGGGTAAACATTCCCATTCCAAAATGAGAAACCGGCCAAAAGGAAGGGTCCACAGGCCCCAAGTAAATCTGAAACCTAGCAGGACAGTCATTAAATCTTAAAGCTCTGGAATAACCTCCTTTGATTCCATATCCCACATCCAAGGCACACTGCTTCTAGGGGTGGGCTCCAAAGACCTTGGGAAGCTCTGTCAGTGTGTCTTTGCAGGGTACAGACCCTATGGCTGCTTTCACGGATTGGTGTTGAGCACCTGCGGCTTTTCCAGGTGCAGGGTACAAGCTGCCTGTGAATCTACCAATCTGTGGTCTGGAGAACAGTGGCTCAGTTCCCAGATTTCTACTGGGCAGAGCCGTAGTGAGGATTCTGTGTGGGGCCCCCAAACCCATTATTACCCTCTGTACTGCCCTTGTGGAGGTTTCCTATGAGGGCTCTGCCCTTGAAGGAGACTTCTATCTGGGAACCCAGACTTTCTGATACATCCTCTGAAATCTAGGCAGAGGCTGCCAAGCCTCTTTCACACTTGCACTCTGCCCCTACAGGCTTAACACCATGTAGAAGTTGTCAAGGCTTATGGTTTGCAGCCTCTGCAGTTGTAGCCCAAGCCAAACCTAGAGCTCTTTGAACTTTGCCTAGAGCTGGAGTGGCCAGAACACAAGGAGGAGTGTCTTGATGTTGGACAGAGCAGAGAGGTCCTAGGTCTGGCCCAGGAAACCATTCTTTCCTTTTCAACCTCAAAGTCTATGATGGGAGGTGCTGCCACAAAGATCTCTGAAATGCCTTCAATGCCTTTTCCCCATTGTTTGAGCTATCAGTAACCTTGCTCTTTAATCATGCCTGTCTCACTAATAAGTGGTTGCTCCACAGCCTGCTTGAATTCCTCTTCTGGTAATGCTTTTTCTTTCTCTGCCACATGGCCAAGCTGCATATTTTCCAAAGTTTTTCACTCTGCTTCCCTTTCAAATATAAATTCAAACTATAAGTCAAGGGTTTTTGTTGTTGTTGTTGTTGTTGTTGTTTTTTGCTCTTGTATCTGAGTGCAGGTTCTAAGAAGCAGCCAGGCCACATCTTGAATGCTCTGATGCTTAGAAAATTTTTTCTGCCAGATGCCGTAGGTCATCATTTTTAAGTGTAAATTTTCTCAGATCCCCAGGACATGAATACAATGCAGGCAAGCTCTTTGCTAAAGCATAACATGGGTGACTTCTGCTCTAGTTCTCAATAACTACCTCATTTCCATCTGAGATCTCATCAGGGTGGACTTCACTTTGTCTTTTACTGTCAGCATTTTGTTCACAGCCACTTAACCACTCTTTAAGAAGGGCCAAACTTCCTCTCATTTTTATGTCTTTTTTTGAGCCCTCCAAAATCTTCCAACCTTTGCCAGTTATCCAGTTGCCAAGCTGTTTCCACTTTTTCAGGCCTCTTTATAGTAATGCTCCACTCCTGGTACAAATTTTCTGTATTAGCCATTCTTGCATTGCTCTAAGGAAATACCTGAGATTGGGTAATTTATAAAGAAAAGAATTTTAATTGGTTCATAGTTCTATAGACTATACAGGCATGGCAGTGGCATCTACTTTTACTCATGACAGAAGGTGAAACAGAAGCAGGTATGTCACATGGCAAGAGCAAGATCAATGGCGGGAGGAGGTGCAACACATTTTTAAACAACCAGATCTTGCAAGAACTCACTATCTCACTATTGTGAGAAGTGAAGAATCTATCCCTGTAACCCAAACATCTCCCACCAGGCCCCACTTCCAACACTGGGGATTACATCTCAAAATGAGATTTGGAGGGGACATCCAACCTGCATTACTTGCTGTCCGATTACATTGATTTTTGAATGTTAAATCAAGTTTTCATTCCTGGAATAAAACCTGCTGCTACTTAGTGCCTTACACTTTTAGTCTTGTAAATATATTGTCATATTTGACATGCTAACATTTTGGGGATTTTTATTTTTTTGCACCTAAGTTTATAAATTTTATCAGTGTGTAATTTTATTTTCTCGTAATATTGTTTCAGATTTTGGAATCAGAATTATAATGGCTTCAAAAAATCAAATGAGGAATATTGCTTTGTTCCTTATTTGTTTGATATAATTTTTCACTGGGGAAAACTGGGCCTGAAATTATCTATGTAAGGGAATTTTAAATTATAAATTAAATTTCTATAACAGATATAGCTTTTTTATATATGTATATTTAATATATATTTAATATATGTATATTTATAATATATGTATATAATAATATATGCAATATAACAAATTATGTTATATTGTATTATTATCATTTGATTTAAATAATTTAAAATTTTTCCTTTGTGATGTCTTTCCTGACTCATATGTATTATTTTTTAAATGTATTATTACTTTTATAACACTTTTAAGCATTTGGGATTTATTTACATGCATTTCTTTATATTTCTAATTAAATATTTCTGTGGTTAGAAAACATGCTCTACATGATTTAATCACATGACATTTATTGTGACTTATTTTATGCCCCAACATGGAGTCTGCCTTTGTGAACATTCCCTATGAACTTGCAAACAATGTTTATTCTGCAGTTATTGGGTGAAATGTTTAATAAATATTAATTAAGTTGGTTCATAGTGATTTTCAAGTCTTTTAAACATTTACTGAATTGAGGACACTCATTTTACAAATTACTGATGGGGGGTGTTAACATTTTTAACTATAATTATATATTTGTTTATTTCCCCCTTTTATTTTTGTTCCTTTTGGTTTTATGTATTCTAAACTATTATTAAGTGTATAAAACTTTAGAATTGATTTCTTCCTGATGAATTGTATTTTTTATCATTACAAAATTACACATTTTTCAGTCTGTCAGTACAACTCATCTTAAGGTCTGCCTTTCTCATTATAGCATAGCTACATCAGCCTTCTTAGGTGTGACGTTTGCATGTTATAACTTCTTTTCTTTGTATTTGAGTATCTATCACATATATTTTCTAGTATTTTTCTTGAGCAGCATGTGCTCATTGTTTTTATTTATCAGGAAGTTTCTTTACTTTTGAGCAAAATGCTTTTTAAATATAAAAGTTCTATGTTTTTAATTCTTATTTTTTGAACATTAAAGATGTCCTACTGTCTTCAGTTCTACTTTTTATAGCTGTATTCCTGTGTGTTATGCATCTTTTTTCTCTGGCTAATTTTAACATTGTCGCCATAGCTTTATGGTTTAGCAGTTTGACTTTTATCTTCTCTTAGGAATGGTTTCCTCTCTATTTATCTTGCTTGTGTTCTGCTGGGTTTCTAAATTCTGTGAATACTATCTATTTACAGTATGAAAAACTTTGACTACTATATTGTTTGTATTTTGACTGCCCTTTTCTTATTTTTATTTTCTTCTAGGACTCCAGTTATACATATTTCAGGAAGCTTAATACAATCCCAGAGGTAATCTAGGATCTGCTTTTTTTATTACTATTTTTTTCTTTTTTTTTTTTACTTTGACTTGAGTAAATACTGTTGGTCAACATTTAAATTTGCTGATACTTTGCTTTACTGTATCTAATCATCTCTCAATTACAGCTAATGAATTTTCATTTTAGTATTTGACAGGCTTTTTAATAAAAAATGTAAATTCTTAATTGTTTTAAGCAAATTTGAATGCATATAAGAAAATTATTTTAATAAAATGCTGTTTTATCTATTTTATCCATTAAGTTTTACTTGAAAAATAGAATTTTATTGATAAAGATAGAGAGAAAATTTCAAATCTATCACAACTCATCAACAATCTACTCCTTTTATGTACTGGAAGCTTGTCAACTTCTTTTTGGTAGGCTGAAAAAATATGTTATTGTGTCATAATTCTTGCTGCTAGCACTACG
This sequence comes from Theropithecus gelada, assembly GCF_003255815.1. NCBI lineage: Eukaryota > Metazoa > Chordata > Mammalia > Primates > Cercopithecidae > Theropithecus > Theropithecus gelada. The sequence continues at coordinate 124,074,833 of NC_037669.1, forward strand.
AAATCAATCTTAGTCTAAATCATTTTGCCCATCTGAAATCAGTCAACCAGCACTATCCATTCTATTTCTGGAATGCTTTTTAAACCTAAGGCACTTATACAATTCTATCAGCTACTGACTAATTTATCCTTTAAATAAAAATATTATAATAGGTTAATTACTTTTATCTAGTGTTAATCTTTCTCTATTCTACAACTGCTTTTAAATATTAAAATGGTTTCCAGATAAATATTTCAAAACTAATTGAGTAATTTCATGCTGTGGTATAAATATTTAGGCTCCCCAAATTAATATGCTACAATCCTAACCACTAAAGTGATGTATTAAGAAGTAGGGCCTTTTGGGAGGTCCTGCCATGAGGGCAAAGTCCTCATGATTGGGATTAGAGCTCTTAAAAAAGAGACTGCAGAGAGCTAGCTAGCTCCTTGTATCATATGAGGACACAATGAGAAGATACCACTTATAAACAAGAAAACAGGCACCCACTTGATACCAAATTTACCTTATTTTTGGATTTCTCAGCCTCCAGAACTATGATAAGCAAATTCTGTTATTTATAAGCTACTCAGCTTATAGTATTTTGTTGTAGCAGCCTAACTGGACCAAGATATTCCCTTTCTTAATATTTAAGCCTACATCTCTTGCATATTTACATTAGTAAAATTTCTAATATATAAGAGGTCATCAATGAACACAAGCTGCTGAAACATCTTAGGAATTCATTGCATGCACAGATCTTCATCAATCTACTGCCCCATCTATTTAGCTTTATCATCCTTCTATATCCCACAGCCTTTGCTCCAGATCTGTTCATAATTTCCCACACATAATATAACAGATTTTAGAAATATTTATTATTATTAATTTTATCACTATGAATAATGATAACGTTTTAGACATTAGACCACTTATGCTAAACATAATTTAAATTGGTTCATTAAATTATTTTAATTGCCTAATTTGAAAATATTGTTAAAAATAATTGCATAAAGTGATTATTAATGGTTTTTAATACAAAGATTAATTAAAAATTTCAAAGCCTTGAAGAAACATTTTTTTTCTCATTTTAATTAGAATTTAAATTTCTAAGGGTTTACTTGAAAAGTATAATATGTTTTGGAAGATGCACTTTCCAACCTTAATTATGTACATTGTGTTAATTTTTAAAGTTTTATATGGACATTTAAACATTGAGGTAATAAAAACAAGATGTGAACTTGATTCATATTTATGTTATTGGTCAATAAAATTTATGGAATGCATGATATCAGACATCATAAATTGATAGAGAAGACACATATAATGATTTTTTATCTATTTTTAGAAAAGTTAAAGTCAAGTTAGAGGTAAGACCATAAACACAAGAAGACTGAGAAGGCATGACTGAAAACTGAATAGGGCTGGGCGTGGTGGCTCACGCCTGTAATTCCAACAATTTGGGAGGCTGAGGCAGGCAGATCATCTGAGGTCAAGAGTTTGAGAACAGACTGGTCAACATGGAGAAATCCCATCTCTACTAAGAGTACAAGAATTAGCTGGGCGTGGTGGCAGGTGCCTGTAATCCCAGCTACTCGGGTGGCTGAGGCAGGAGAATTGCTTGAACCCAGGAGGCAGAGGTTGCAGTGATCTGAGATCATGTCGCTGCACTCCAGCCTGGGAGACAGAGCAAGACTCCATGTTGGAAAAAAAAAAAAAAAGAAAGGAAAAGAAAAGAAAACTGAATCTGAATGATGATCTATTTTTCTACAACAAATCTAGTTTTATATATATATATATATATATATATATATATATATTTCTGCCTGCCTCAGCCTCCCAAATTGTTGGAATTACAGGCGTGAGCCACCACGCCCAGCCCTATTCAGTTTTCAGTCATGCCTTCTCAGACAGTCTTCTGTGTTTGTGGTCTTACCTCTAACTTGACTTTAACTTTTCTGAAAATAGATAAAAAATCCTATATATATATATAGCATTACTTGAATGAGGTGAGTTTTAAATGTTTGTGAGGGATGATAGGCATAAAATTGGTGAAGTAAAAAAAAAGTCAGTGTTTTGCTCAGGGTGTTATTTTATACTGTGGAGCTTAGCAGGTGACAAATCTCATGTAAGCTTAGTCTGAGGATCTCTTTTCCCCACCCACCAAATGTACCTTATCAGCTAAGTTAAAAATAATTCTTAACATGCTGTTTGCAGCTGACCAAGCATATTCTCTCATCAGATTAAATCAAATGGAAAACACAATGAGCTCTGGAATATGAATATGAATAGGGCCCCGAGTGTCTGTTTTTCAATCATGCTCAAAATCCAGTTGAACCAACATGTACTGATTAAAGTTTCTTTAGGTACCAAGACTTAAAGAATTTCTTTTTCACCGAAGTTTGAGTTTATGGCTTCCTGTTCATGAAGCCTTAGAAATACTAGCCTTGATTTTTTTGTGAAATCGCAACCAGCTCCTTTCCCAAACGATGCCAAAGTATCAGTTTTATTTATTTGTGTTTATCCTAATATCCTCTAGCCTTTTTATCTCAGTCCATGGTGGTAACTTGTACATCATTTGATTATTTCTTTTAAATTTTAATTTTATGATTTTTATTTTTTAAGGATAAGGAGGTGGAAATATAAACAGGAAATAGTTGGGAGAATGGTCTATACATGCCTCCACTAACATAAAGAATAAAATGATTTTGCCCTTTCTTAGTTCTTCAGAGATCTCCCTGGCTATCTCAATTAAATTGGCCACTCCAAAATAAAACTACACTTTTAACCTTTAGAACTACATCCTAAGGTAGGACAGAAACAGTTTTAGACAGAAATCCTGGGATGAAAGAGAGTTTCAAGTGACATTTTTCTTGTAAATAAATATCAGCTAATGTCTTTTTCAATATGGCTGACTAGATACCTGGAATGATCTTCTCCAATGAGAAGAAATAAATGTGTTAAGTGAAACATAAAAAGGCATTGCTGAACTGGTATGGTAATAAGGAATCTGCAGAGATGCACTTGTTGGGAAAGTAGGTGAGTGAATGAAAATGAGGAAAGTGAGCTCCAAAATCTACTTTTTTTCCTGGAATCTTCTTCCATTTTCTGAGTTCAACTTCATTGTCCCGTACTCAGAGATCCACTTCACATCTTGGGATCCACTCTGATGGCTTCATGGACAACAAATCATAAACTCTAAGACTCTTCAAAGGTAAAGTGTAATAAAAAGTCCCTACATTAAAATGTGGACTTCATAATTTAACTATTTAATATAAAAAGAAGGTGTTGAATAGATGAATATTATCCATAATAATCTGAAATTACAATCTGGTCCATCTAGGATTTTTTTTTTTTTTTCTGAATTAAGAGTACCTATAGGATTTTAAAACCTCATTGAAAAAAATTATTAGAAAATGAATTTTTTATATATTTTTTGGATGTAAATAAGGAGGATGGAAGTATCTGCAGGTGACCTGCTAAAGAAATGAAAAGAACCAAAGCAACAAATAGACAAGTTTGAGAGAGAGTTTGAAGGAGAGAGCCGGAGTGTAGCAAGAAAGTAGTAAAACCTGTGGAGCACGCAAACCCAGAATGGTAGCATAGAGAGAAGAGCAAAGCACTCTGACTCTCCTTCCAGGATCAACTTGAAGCCTGAAAGGACTTTCCTTTGCAGGAAAAAGTAGGCAGGAGACCCCCAATAACCTCGATTACCACTGAAGGTACTTGCAGTTCTTGCTACAGGAGAATTATGCAACCCTTAAAGTCCCTAAATGCAGTTTGGGGAACTTCCTGGAATTCACATGACTGCATTGCTCCAGGGTAGGAGCTCATGTTGTGCACTCTCCACTCCTAGGATGCAAGTTAATACAGCACGGCACCATCTTGAAACCAGAGCTGCTGCTGGAGCACACTCTGCGCTATGGGCCAGTAGCCACTGCCTCTGTCCATCTTGAAACTCCACCTTCATTTTACCTTACTGGCACAGGTGGCCACAATGCATGTCCCTAGCTGCTTGGAGCCTGAGCCCCCAAACAGTTGTGACTTGCATAGCTCCTAAGCACAATGCCATATGCCTATGTCCCTGGCATGAGAAGTAGCCTGGCAGACTTTCCCAGTGAGTTCACCCACACGCTAGTTGAACCACAGTACATTCATGTCCCTGTAGGGAAAAATAGCCTGGTATAAATTCCCCCCGCAAGCCCACCCAATATCCCCAGCAAGAGAAACAGCCTGGTGGACTGACACATAGCAGGCCCATCCTTGAGCCACTGAGCCATTCACTGTGTGTCAATGATCTCAGCCAACAAAACAGCGTGGTAAACTCAGTCCTAGTAAGCCAGTCCCTGAACCTGCTGACACCCTGTGTTTATGCTACTGACCTGAAAAAAAACCATCAACCTCACTCTAGCCAAGCCAGTCCATGAACCTACTGACTTACCATGTCCAGAAACGTGCTACCAACCTGAGAGTCAGCCCAACAAGCTTGTTCCTGACAAAGCAGCAACACTACTGCCACAAACTCATGCAGCCTTGTCTACTTAAACATACTGAGACATTACTGATATGGACTACAGCTGAAGAAACTGCATAGAGACTACACTACTACATCCATTCAGAACCAAAGCCCAATCCGCTTTACCCAACCAACATCCTGGAACCCATTTACATGAATGAACCTTTTCCTATGAAGGCTACTTCATACAATTAGAAGAAGTGACTCTTCCACCAGATGCACAGATATCTATAAAGAGACACAAGAAACATGAAAAAGCAAAGAAACATGACATCACCGAAGGAACACAATAATTATCCAGTAACAGACCTCAAAGAAAAGAAAATGTATGACTGAAAATAAATTCAAAATAATGATCTTAAGAAAATTCCATAAGATATAACAGAAAACAAATATATAATTCAATAAGTCAGAAAAACAATTTATGCTGAATGAGAAATTCAATGAAAAGATAGATATTACAAAAACAAACCAAAACAGAAATCTTGGAACTGGAGAATTCAGCAAATTAAATAGAAATAAAATTGAGGATTTTAACAACAGGCTAGAATGAGCAGAATACAAAAATATATATATTTAATCCTGAAGGTAGGTATTTTGAGATAACTCAGAATGAAAAAAAAGAAATAATAATAAAAAGATTGAATGAGGTTTGTGGGACTTATGGGATGCCATTGCACACACACACAGACACACACACACAAAATCATCACATTGTGGGAATCCCAAAGGGAGGAGAGATGGAGGATGAAGGCACAGAAAACCTATCTGACAAAATAATAACAAAAAATGCGGCTGGGCACAGTGACTCCTGCCTGTAATCCCAGCACTTTGGGAGGCCAAAGTGGGCAGATCATGAGGTCAAGGATTGAGACCATCCTGGCTAACACGGTGAAACCCCATCTGTATTAAAAATACAAAAATTAACTGGGCATCGTGGCATGTGCCTGTAATCCAAGCTACTCGGGAGGCTCAGGCAGGAGAATCACTTGAACCAGGGAGTCGGAGGTTGCAGTGAGTCGAGATGGCGCCACTGTACTCCAGACTGGTGACAGAGTGAGACTCTGTCTCAAAAATAAATATATATATATATAAAAATAAATAATTTTAAAAATGCCAAATCTTAAGAGTTAGATTGACATCCAGATTCAGGAAACTCAAAGGTCCCCAAATAGATTCAATGCTAAAAGGTCCTCTTTTAGGCACATTGTAACCAAACTGTCAGGAAAGAATAGGGTGATAAATTCCAAGTGATAAGAGAAAAAGAAAAAACTCAACAACAAAATTCGACACCCAACCATGCTATTCTTCAGAATCAAAGGAGGAATAAAGTCTTTTCCAAGTAAAAGCGAAGGGAATTCATCACCATGAGAGTGGCCTTGGAAGAAATGCTTAAGGGAGGGCTACTACTGAAAGCCATCTAATAATAATTACAATCAATAAAACACATGAAAGTATAAAATTCACTTGTAGGGGTAAACTCATAATCAGACTGTGAATACTTCAATACTATAATGGTGCTATGTAAAACTTTCAAATCTCTAGTGTAATAATTAAAAGTAAAAAATGATCAAAAACAACTACAGAAATAATTAGTTGGTAAGGAACACATAATATATAAACATGTCAATTAAATCAATATAATTTAAATTGTGAGAGGAAGGGTAAAACTCAAGAATATTTTTGCTTGATTAAAGTTATTAGCTTAGTCTATTATAACTACAAAATTTTAATATTATTCCCATAAAAACCACAATGAAAGAAGTTTCAACAAGTACCCAAAGACAAAAACAAATAAAACAAAGCTTAGCACCACAGAAAAGCATCAAACCACAAAGCTAAATAACAAGAGAGGAAGAAAGAAACAAAGGATCTACAAAACAACCAGAAAGTCAATTAACAAAATGGCAGGAATAAGCTCTCACCTATCAATAATAATCTTGAATGTAAATAGACTAAATATACAGAGTGGCTAAATGAATTTTTAAAAAAGACTTAAATAGTTGTTGCCTAAAAGAGATTCACTTTACCTGTGAAGATGTACATAGACAGGAAATGAAGGGTTGAAGAAAGATATTCCACGAAAATGAAAACCAAAAGCAATCAAGAGTAGCTATACTTATACCAGATAAAATAAACTTGTGCCAAAAACTGTAAAAATTGACAAAAAATCATTATATAATAATAAAAATCCAATTCACAATGAGGATATAACAATTATAAATGTATATGTCCCTAAGAGAGCATCCAAATACATACAGAAAGTACTATTAAGTATAAAAGGAAAGATAGATTTTACAATAATAGTAGGGGACTTCAACACCTCAGTTTTCAACAATGGATTTAAACATAAAGAAAAGCAACAAAGAAATAGTGAATACACACAATACTCTAGAGCAAAAGTACTTACCAAACATTTACAGAACATCTTATGCAGCAACTGAAGAATACATCTTATTTTCAACTGCACATTGCACATTTTCTAGGACAAATTACTTATTGTGACCAAAAAAAAAAAAAAAACCAAAAAAACTTCATGAATTAAAAAACCCAGAGATCATACCAAGTATCTTTGCTGATCACAATGGTATAAAACTAGAAATCAACAAGAAGAGGAACTTTGGAAACTTTTGAATATCTGAAAACTAAACAACATGCTCCTAAATAGCTAATGGGTCAAGAAGAAATTAAGAGAAACTGAAATATTTGCTGAGAAATTAAAAAAAAAAAATGAAACACAGCAGAACAAAACTTTTTGAATGCAGCAAAGAAGTTCTAAGAAGAAAGTTTATAGCAATAAACACCTACATCAAGAAAGTAGAAAGATCTCTGATAAACAACCTAACACTGCATGTCAAGGAACCAGAAAAACGAGATCAAACTGAAATCAAACATAGTAGAAGGAATATAAATATAAGAGCATAACAAAATAACAAAATGTAAAATATCAATAAACAAATTTTATTTTATAAAAATAAACAAAGTTAACAAATCCTAAGCTAGACTAGCTAAGGAGAGAGAGAACTCAAAAAAGTAAAAAAAAAAAAAAAAAAAAAGTGAAAAAGGAGCCAATACAGCCAATACCACAGAAACACAAAGGATCATCAAAGACTATTATGAACAATTATATGCCAAAAATTGAATAATCTTGAAGAAATAGATAAATTCCTGGATATATTCAACCTACTAAAAATGACTTGTGAAGAAATAGAAAGCCTGTATCATCAAAAATGGAAATTTGAATATGTACTAAAGAAAGATAAAGAACAACTCCCATCAAAAGAAAAGCGTAAGACTTCATGGCTTCACCGATAAATTCTACCAAACACCTAACATTTATTCTAATGAAAACTGTCAACAAATTAGGTATAGAAGGTATGTACTTCAACACAGTACAGGCAACATAAAACAAGTACCACATCTAATGTCATGCAGAAAAAGAAAAAAGTTAAAACCTTTTTTTTTTTTTTTTTTTTTCTAGGAACTGGAACAAGTTAAAGATGCCTCCTTTTCTCACTTATGTTCAACAGAGCTCTGGAAGTTCTGGCCGGAGCAATTAGGCAAGAGAAAAAGATAAAAGGCATCCAAATTGGAAAGGAAGAACTCAAATTGTTTCTATTTGCAGATGACCTGCTCTAAACATAGAAGGAAAAAATCACCAAAACTCTGTTAGAACTGACATATGAATCCGATAAAGATGCAGAATATAAAATCAGCATAGAAAAATCATAGTGGTTTTATATAATAGTCAAATACCTGAAAAGGAAATCAAGAAAACAATCTCATTTATAATACCTACAAAAATATATAACATGATCAAAAATAAATTTAACCAAGGAGGTGAAAGATCTCTACACTAAAACAATAAGTCATTGATGAAATAAATTGAAGAGGAAACAATAAATGAAAATATATCCCATGTTCATGTATTAGAAGCTTTAGTATTCTACAAATGTTCATAGTACCTAAATTAATCTAAAAATTCAATGCATTCTCTATTAAAATACCAATGACATTTTCCCCAGAAATAGAACAAATATTATAAAATTTATATGGAATAACAAAATACCCAAATAGTCAAAGACATTTTGAAAAACAAACAAATAAACAAAAAACAAACTGGAGACATCACATTACCTGACTTCAGAACATACTACAAATCTATAATAACCAAAAACAACCTTGTATTTGCATAAAAGCAGACACTAATAGAACACAATAGAGAACCCAGAAATAAGTCTACACAATAGTGGTCAATTGATTTTAAAAAAGGTTCTAAGAACACATACTGGGGAAAGAATAGTCTCTTTAATAAATGGTCCTGGGTTAATTGGATATCCACAAGTGGATAAATGAAACTGTACTCCTATGTTTTACCAGATACAAAAATCAACTCAAAATGAATTAAAAGCTTAAATGTCAAACCCCAAACTATGAACCGACTAGAAGAAAACATAAGGAAAATCCTTTATAACATTGGACTGGCCAAGATCTTTTGGATAAGACCTCAAAAATATAGGCAACAAAAGCAGTAACAGACAAATGAGATTACATCGAACTATAAAACTTCTTCACAAAAAAGAAAACAATCAACAGAGTGAAGAGATGATCTACAGAATAGATGAAACATTTATATGGTATATACATTTGAAAAAGTTTTAATATCTGTAATATATAAGGAGCTCAAACAAATCCACTACAAAAAGTAATCTGCTTAAAACACATGCCAAAGACCTTTATGAAAAAGTGCTCAAGATCACTAATCATAACGGTAATACAAATCAAAACCATAATGAGATATCACCTGACTCCACTTAGAATAGCTATTATCAAAAAGAAGAAAGGTAACAAGTTTGGGTGAAGACGTAGAGGAAAGGAGAGCATTACCACTGTTGGTGGGACTGTAAGTTAGTACAGCCATGATGGAAAACATTATAAAGTTTTTTCAAAAAATTAAAAATAGAACTGTCATATGATTTAACAATTCCACTTCTGAGCATTTATCTGAAGGAAATGAAATCCGTATGTCAAAGAGATATTTTCACTCCCATGTTTATTGTAGCACAATTCACAGAGCAAGTTATGGAATCAATCTACATATTCAACAATAGTTAAATGAATAAAGAAAATGTGATATATATACACACAATGGAATTCTATTTAGCCATGAAGAAGAATGTAATCCTGTCATTTGCAACAACATCGATGAATCTTAAGGATGTTAAGTGAGAGAAGCTGGACACAGAAACACAAGCGGAGTATGTTCTCATTCTTATGTGAAATCTAAAAAAAAAAAAAATTGTCTCATAGAGGTAGTGAATAAAGCAGTGGTTATCAGGTTATCAGAGACTGGGGAAAATAGGAGGGAGAGGAAGATGAAAAGAGAATGTTCAATGGATACAAAGTTACGATCATAAAGGAAAAGTAATTTCTAGTGTCCTATGGCACAGAAGTGTGACTACAACCAAAAATTATGTATCGTATATAAAAAATAGCTAAAAAAGAGGATTTTGTGTGTTCTAATCACAAATAAATTATAACACTTTAAGATGATGGATATGCTAATTATTCTAATTTGATCATTGCAAAATGTGTACATATATTAAAGCATTACATTGTGCTTCATAAATATGTACAATTATTATGTGTTCATTAAAAATTTACTATCTTCACTATCAAGAATTTATAACTTAAAAGGGTTAGGTGGCAGATTATATATAGTTCAATATAAAAATAGTGATGTGGAAGAAATATCTAAAGAAATTATTCTGACTAAAGTTTAAATAATTAAAAAATAGAAAACATGAAAAAAATTAAGATACTTGAAAAAAAACTACCCAAACCCTCTAGCAAGAGAAAACAAAACAAACAAACAAAAAATGAGAGGTCAGGACTTGAAGAGACCATGGCTATTGATTTTCAAGAATTGGTAAAAGCCGTCAATCTTTAAACCTTGGATACTCACTGGGCTCCAAGCAGAGTAAACATCAAAGTAGAGTAGTTACATAATTCACACCTAGATGCATGGCACTGAAACCTGAAAATTAAAACAAAAGAATTAAAGAAAGAAAAAGTGATTGTATGTGTATAATGGGGGTGAGTGGAGAAGATATAAAGAAAGAATCTCCAAAGTAAAGCAATTAGATTGACAACACACTTCTTAACAGTAAAAATAGAAGCCCTGAGACCTAAGGATAATATCATTTATGTTGTCAGAAAATATAAACTTTAGTTCTGCATACAAAAGCATTGCATATTATAAAGGAAGGTAAAGATAGTTTTTAGTCAAAAAAATAAACCCAGAGAATTTACACGTAATATATTCTATTTAAAGATTTGAAAGTCTTCAAGGGAAATTATCCCAAATTGTAGATCTGAAGTGAAAGAAGGTAGAGTTTGAAGATATTTTTTAAAGTGGTTAAGTGAAACAAATATTGAGTGTAAAATGTAATAATGTTCAATTTACATATCTAATATTTCTGGGTTATTATGCCAGGCCAGGAATGTTTTTGAATATCTGTTAATCATTAGTAAAGTTAAGTCACTTCATCAATCTTTTGAGGAATGTACTACCATTATCTGTGAAAACACAGAGAAGTTGGTGAAGGCAGAACGTCCCACAGCAATTATGCAGCAGTGCCAAGGTTTAAACACAGTCTGACTATGGCATCTGCACTTTTGTGCACTATTCTTGGGGTTTTTCTAATTTGTGGAGAAAATAAAGAGGTAGTAATAAAACTATTGACAATGACAACTGAGGTAATACCCTCATATTTAGATCTATGCAGCTCCATTGGAATTATTTAATGAAACAAAGACATTACTGTTTAATTTATATAATCTCTGTAAATTAAAGATAAAAATTACTGTATCCATAGCATGATCCATAATGTAACTAATTGTTGAACATCATCTGCAGTGGTTCTTCAATCTCTTTAGATGCTTACTCAAGGTGAAGAATAATATGGCAAGCTTATTTAAAATAAAAGGAATACTTTTGTTTTATTCCATGTGAAACCAAGCTAGGACTTGAAGGGAATGCCTCAACAGATTACATGACCAGTTTCAAAAGCTATTTACTGAGCTTCCAATTATATACAGATATTATGCTATATCCCTTCCCATTAAATTAAAACATATTATCTTCTTTCCTCATTCACAAACAATGATATAAGTTTATTCATTTGTCCAAGAAAGAATATGGTTTGCTAAAGGGTTGGGTGTGATTTTGATCCCAGCTCACTAGAAATGAAGATCAAACAACTCTGTGTATTTGTTCTTATATCACAACCGTCAAAAGTAATTGGGTGGATTTTTAGCTCATTTTCAAAAGAAATTTTAAGAGAAGAAAATAAACTGGTTAATCATTAATCTCACAAAAATAGAAACACTATATCCAAAAGTAATGATGCTTTTTGTTTCACATCCTGTGAAGAAAGTCTTAATTGCTACTGTTTAGCTGAAGAGTATCTTCTGATACTTTTTCACTTTCATAAAGTCAAAGTGATTTTCTTGGATATGCTGAAGTTTTAAACAAGCAAATAACCAGTCTACAAGGCCCATATTTTTTCTGTCACCCTTCACCAACTTCTTACTTATCAATATTTAAATGAATGAAAGATGTTAATAGTTCATCAATCAGTTAATTCTCTCCAACGTTTATTACTTTAAAGACAGGGACCTCTAATCTGCCTCCCTCTCACCCACACTTTTGGTTCAATGTGTTTTTACTTGGCAATTATTGATTATTTTGTTGAAAACTGGCAGTTTGATAATGACCTACAGGAGTCGTAGACCTTCTCATATTAGGACTAGTCCACATTTACCCTGCATAGTCTACTATTTCTTTGCTAATTGCATGAACTTTAGGTTTTGTAAAATCTGCAGTTGCCTTGAACAAGGAGATTAATGTGAGATTTGCTTTAGACACAAAAAGATGGAATTTGGAGGACAAGACAAGAGATACTAAGAAGAGTAAAGCCAATAAACAGACTGCAGCACAGAAAGGGTAAGTGATACTACATCACAGTGAGATGATCAAAGACATCCCAGTACTAGGTTCGAAAGACGGAAAAATCGTATAGGAGAGAGGATGTAACCATGTTGTACTAGAGGAAGAAAGATTCAAGGAGGAGGAACATAGTTAAAAAATTATGTTCCTAAATCCCATATATGGCTACTTTGAACTCTATGTTATATGAGAAGCCATAGTAAAGTCTTTGAACTCCAGTTTGCGAAGTTCTTGTTTTGGAACTTCTTAATATTATTCAGGTTGTTTCTCTCCTCCTTGGAGGCTTTCTCCAGGAAGAAATGTTTCTATGGGCTAATGACAAGTAGTTGTAACATCTAAAGGTTAAAGTGGAAAATAATAATATTTCTTTGGACTCAGATCAGAGTAAATGTATAGCAGTGTATCAAGCTATGAAATCAAGTATAAATATTCAGAAATGCTAAACTTTTTGAATTTATGTTTGTGGTTCTATTATTACATTATCAATAACCTCACCAAGTTTAATAAACATTCAGATGCAACTTTCTGTGCATGCCTAGTCTCAAACAGACTGACTACTAAGTTATCTCAGTATACCTATAATCTATACTATTACTTAATATCTATGCATATTGTTTCAAAAATATAAATATTACAGCATAAAGACTTGAAAAATTAAATCAGGATTTGAGGTAACCTGAAATTTATCAACAGTTTACTTAAAGCATCTGATATTTGAGAGACTAGGGAAAAGGATTCACTGCCTTTTAATTTTCTTAGATCCAAATTTTAGCTTTATATCAAATTGGATCATCACAAAACAGAGTAAATGGATTGTGTTATCTCTGCCCCCTACAGATACACCTTCACTGAATTATGAATTAAGGTAATGCCCTCATCTGGGATAACTTGGCCAAAGCTGCCTAAGCCTGATTAGACTGCACTTCCCCATGGGTATTAAAATAGCAGGTGGGGTATGATACTTACTTTTCTATAGGGAAAGTTCTGAAGCTGGATGCTGAGTGGCTGTTTCTGCAATAGTCAGTGATGCAACACAAATCTGATCAGGATTCTGTAACCAATATTTTGATTTTGACTTTCTGTGCATACATGTGTATGTATGTGTGTGTGTTTGAAAACATATAGCTAAAAATATTACTTACTTTACCCTGTGATATTCAGTTATTTGTACTAATACTCTGACAACAATAATGAAATATTATTATGGTTTACTAGTGTTCACTTAATTCTTTTCTAAGTAGGACTATAATCTCAATAATAATGATGATTTTTAAGGCTACGTGATATAAAATCCATTTTAGATTGAGTCAGTGGCTCAATGAAAAAATTAAAATGCAGAATTATTCATGACTAGTATTTACTTCTGAGGAAAAGAGATAAGAAATAAATGTGAGTATTTTCAGTGGTAGCATAAATTAACTTGAATAATTTCAGTGGAACTATTTATTCACAAAACATTTTAAGAGAAAAGAAATAGTGTAAAAAGAAAAAGAGGATTAGATATTACTCTCATACTAGCAAGAAATAGATAGCACACAGTAAAATCAAAGTCACAATGTTGATAACCTTTAACAATTTCTGATGATATGGGATTGGAATATATCAACATAGAAATACAGAACCTGACTAAATTAGAAGTACTGTTGTTGCATGTAGTCCTTGCTGAATTTTATTGAAAAGATACGTGGCAGTGGCATTATTTCTTCAGGGCTCTCAGACTAGCATTTACAAACAGTGTGTCTCAGAATTTGGCATCTAAAAAAGTGATCTGGAAAAGCTTTTTAAAAGTCACATACCTACTCTCCACACTCTTTCTCTCTCACTCCACTCCCCCACAAGAAATGGAGAAATATATTTAGTACCTCCGGTAGAACCCTAGTAGCTCGACTTTTGATAATTTCAGATAATTTTTTTGTGGGTGACTTATGGACTATGATTTTAGATAATTTTGTTGTAGGTGGCCTATGGACTAGGATTTGAGAAATGCTAATTTTTTTACATTAATCAGGAAACTAATTGTACTTTAAAATTTCAAATTATAGTAAAAGAAAATATGAATTCTATGTTATGGGTAAAGGGTTTCTGAGGCAGCATAATGCAGTGGCTCAGGGAGTAGGCATTAGAGTTTGAGTACTGCACGTGGGCCTTGTTTCTAGCGCATTCTGGTCACATGATCCTAAATGCATCGTTTAAATTCCTTGAGCCCTAGTTTCCACTTTGTAAAATGGAGATAATAATGTTCAAAGCACAATATTATTATGAGAATTAAAGATTACAGAAAATGGAAAACACTCAGCACAGTCCTTGGGACATTGTAGTATTTTTTTCTATATTTTCACCATAATTATTCTATTTGGCATTCTCTGTAACTTGTAAATCACTTCAAATATTTTAAGCAGGATATAAGTTACTTACAGAACTATACAAATTTTCTTGATAATGATTAAATGAGAATATAGATAAATTGAATTTTAAAGTTTAACAAAATCTGTGATGCAGATTGAAATCTTTCAAAATGTAAAATAATGCAGAAAATGCTTTATGTTACATCACAAAATCATAAATTTATATCATAAGATCACCAAAATTAAAATGCCTACAATATAAATTCAGCTTTAAAAATATTCCTGCTAGCATGAGTTTCGAAGTAGTTTAATTTTCTTTGAAGAAAACAAAACGAAATGAAGACTTAGCCCTTGTGGAAATAAGCTGCTAAAAGGAAGAATAATTATTGTGCATGGGCAAGGATAAGTATAAACACAAAGTTGTACATATCTATAGAAATTAGTATCTGATATCAATATAATGACTACTTTAAAAGATAACAAAAGGGATACACAAAATGATTTGCTACATTTGAACATTGTTAATACTTTAGCCCACATTGACAGGACTCCACCAATAAATTCATGAATATTGGATTAGATTCCAAACCTTTTTCAACACAAACTGATTTCTTTATGTTTACTCTAAGACCTTTGTTAATTTGGCAGTAAATGTGACATTTCATCAGTATCCTGATAATTTTTTGGCTCTTTCTTAACGTGCTCATGGGCATTAGGACATTAGCAGAAATTCAAGAGTGTTGCATGGAATGATGATTTCACTGAGGGCAAATATCAAAATTCTGCTACTACTTTTAGCATCAATTTAGCATTAGTTTACTTTCCAGTTCACAAGCATAGTTTAGTTTCAACCTCTGGTCTCTTCAACAATGATGGTATGAAGAAGAGGGAGATGATCTTACTCTCTTCCAGTTAACTTGAAGAAGCCTAAGAAGATGCCACATTTACTGGGATGTGCCATCATTAGCACATAGTAACTTTGTGAAGATCAAAAAGAGATGAACCTTCCTCCAAACAGATAGCACCCCATATGCCAGAACGTAAGATCTGGCAAGGGGGATACAGGCTAGAATTCATTCTCATCTTTTCCCCTTAGTGGAGTGCTCTTGCACAGACCCCGGACTATAGACATCTAAACCTGGCCAGCCTGTGGTCCCCAGTGGAAGTCACTCGCCTGATTGCCCAGCTGCTGGGTGATCTTAATGGGTGTGGGCACTGGTATTTCCTCAGGTTTTAGGATATGCCAGGTGCATGCTGGGCAGAGCAAGGACACTGTTGGATCAGAATTTCCATAATCTCCCCACTGCATTAGCTGCCAGTACCCACAGCTGCTTTGGTCCACAGCTTGTGTTCTGCTGTCTCTGGCACATTTCTTTGTTGGGGAGATCAAAAAGTCGATTCATGCCAACTGGAGGGCCATTTTTTTTCAAACACAAAAGATTCCCAAAGCTCATTAATATAGGCAGCTTTTAGGCAAGCAAAAACATAAGATTTATAAGTTCAATTATTTTCCAACTATAATCTTTATCTGTTTTAATACTTAACTTTTTATGTTTATGTATTTTCAGTGCTATTTTTTTGGTTGATGGAGACGGCACAAAAATACTAGGTTAAGGAGTATTTTAATAAATTATAGAAAAATGTTTCAACATTAAGATAAAGCTAAATCAAGTTTTGTCATCTGGTCAGGTCCAGGACCAGGGAGGTGGCTTGTTCAGGAAAGAGTTAACTCAACAGGTCTGGGATATTCAAATCCCACACATTTCAAAATAAAGCTCTGTCCTCATTGGCTATTGGGAGAAAATCTCTACGTCTTTGGACTATTCTTCCAGGTAAGACCCTATTCATATGCCTAAGTTCCTTTGGCCATGGCAGATAATTTATGCTAACAATGAAACTTATAGGTCATAATGCATCAGTTTTGACTTCTGGAGAGGTTGGAGACAGAATAATTAAAGTCAACCACGTGATTGCTCCATGCCTATGTGGGCAGTTTGTAATAAAAATCCTGGAGAATAAAGCTCAGGTGGGCTTCTCTGTTAGGCGATATTCCATATGTCTTGACACATATCACTGCTATAAGAATTCAATGCTGTTCACACAACTTCACCAGAAGAAGACAACTGAAGCTTGGGCTTAGTATCTCCTGGACACTGCCCTATACACCTTTCAACTCTGCTGATTTCAATGTGTATTCTTTTGTTGTAAGAAACCATAATCGAGAGTCTAAAATCTTTTCTGAGTTCTCTGAGTCCTTCTAACACATCTTTTTTTTTTTTTTTTTTTTTTTTTTTTTTTTTTTTTT